>NC_089780.1:20632665-20635165 GCF_040412425.1 Macrobrachium rosenbergii
TTCGAAAAAAAAGTTTATTCGTTACTCTCTCTCTCTCTCTCTCTCTCTCTCTCTCTCTCTCTCTCTCTCTCTCTCTCTCTCTCTCTCTCTCTCTCTCTCTCTCTCTCTCTCTCTATAATTAGTTTTCGCGAATCCCGGGTCTCTGGCAAGATTTGCGTTCAAAGTTGAAATTCAGTAGCGAAAGCAGCTTTCGGAAACTTGTGAGAACATCCCTCTTGGTAAATAGAATTTGGATTTAAGTTTTTATACAGTAGCGAAACAAAATAGTTTCAGAAACAAAATAGTGGCCAAGGATAAAGTAGCTTAGTTGAGAATGTATGTTTTCATAACTAGCACATATTTTTTGTAAGGATAAAAATAAGATTAAAATCATTATCATATCAGCACATGAAATTAGCATCTTTAATATATATTTATCGTTAGATTTCTTTTTGTTAACACCGACCAGTACCCAAAGTCGTGTCCAACTTTATATTGTAAAGACTATTCAGAAACCTTAGATCCTATGTTTCAAGTCACTTTAAATTTAAAGACCTTTCTGTCCCGCAAACTCACCATAAAACATCCTTCTCCACCACTTCAGTCCAGACATAAACCCGAAACTCAATAGACTTTGGAATAAAGTCCGCTGACTCTGCAATTCTTGAGAGCAATTGCTCTTGTGCAAGGATCGTTTTGAAATTCATGAAATTCCTACGACGGAGAGATCCTCTGGGTTTAGCATGCAAGGAGAAGGAATACCCTGGGGGAAGACGTTTCCTAAAGTGTTGGTCATTCTGGCCACGCCACGTGACATATCACTGCTGTAAGGGCTGAATTCGAAATGAGATCTGTTTCGGTTAGAGTATGGGTAGCTGTTCTTCGCTGAGGGAATTGGTTTAATTAATTGTCTGGTTTCTCCCAGAAATCCATGATAAGCTGTTGATCACGGTATCTCTCAGTCATTGGTTCTCTGGAAAGAAGAGCAAAGAAGTGAATAAGAGAACTTTTTCTCAGTCTCTTTATTTATGCTTTGATTACTATTTCTCTGCCATTGAGATAGCGTGATCAACAGCTTATCATGGATTCCTGAGAGAAACAAGGCTATTAATTAACCAATTATATATATATATATATATATATATATATATATATATATATATATATATATATATATATATATATATATATATACAACGATGTCTCTAAAATTTATCATAGAACTCGTATTGCCAGTGTGATTATTGTATTCTAGTTGCATAATTGTTTATCTATTATTTAAATAAAAAAAGAAAGAAGAAAGGATTTCACTACATTTGTACTTGTTTATTAAAAACAAAAAGTTAATCAAAAGGTGAAATGGACGGATTACAGAAAATTCTATTATTTTCTACGCGTCTAATCACGGTCTTGATTAATTTTTAAATCTGTTCTGTGTAGCAGGATCCAAAATAAACAAAAGGTCACCATGTGACCTTTCAGCATGACCTTACAATTGAGCCCAGTAGAATTCCGGAAATTGCCACGATCATTTGATCAGACCGTGTTTTGTAAATAATTAGGTAAAATTAGGTAAAAGCTTTTAAAGGTCTTTATAAAACAGACAGTAACTTGAATAAAGTTAGATCATTGAAATATCACTTTCATATGTGACATTTGGTGAATTGCAAGTACGTAGTAATGTTATACTTGATATGGCTGTCTAGGTATTTTTTTTTTATTTTCAGTTAATGTCAACATCAACACAATGCGTGTGTGCATATATATATTTATATATATATATGTGTGTGTGTATGTATATGTATGTATGTATGTATGTATGTATGTATGTATGTATGTGTGTGCGTGTGTGTCCGTGCGCTTGTGTAACGGGAAGTTACACAAGCCAGTAAATATGAGAAAAATATATAACCTGTATTTCGTAGAAGCGCGTCCAAACTAAAGCCATATTTCCTTTCAGCCCCATATTCAAAAGAACAGCCACCCATTGACATTTTATTTCATTCCTGGACATAAACAAAAAACTGGCAAAATCCTCTCTCTCTCTCTCTCTCTCTCTCTCTCTCTCTCTCTCTCTCTCTCTCTCTCTCTCTCTCTCTGATGGGTCCTTTATGTTTTAGTGTTTCGTTCTTCGTGAGTCAATCTACTCTCTCTCTCTCTCTCTCTCTCTCTCTCTCTCTCTCTCTCTCTCTCTCTCTCTCCCCTTCCCATTCGTTGTGTAAGCCAAAGTTATATGAGAGAGGTCGGGACCTTTTGCAAGATTAACGTGCAAAGTTTGTATGTAGAGGTGAAAGCAGCTTTCAGAGAGTTGTTTCCAGAATACTGTGATGAATGGGTGTTATTTTTTCTTTTATTTTCTTTTTCCAAGAGGTTATGGTATGAGGAAGGTATATTGGTTGGTCATAAAGTGCATATTGTCAATTAGTCCCTCCTGTCTTCTCAGGATTTGTGCGTGTGAGGGATTGGGTGGGCTGTGAAGTTGTTTGTTTATTAAAGGTTGATAAACGGGGTTGATAGCTTT
>NC_089780.1:20640165-20672665 GCF_040412425.1 Macrobrachium rosenbergii
AAGGAGCTCTCTCAAAACTGAAAATTCCAGTATTGTTACTGGCTGTTTAATCCTGAGTTGTCATTGGTTGTTGTTCAACCAAAGACTTGTTTTCTGTTGTAGCTACTGACGTAATGAAAGAGTTGTCAAGAATTGCATTCCATTATTTGGATATATCATCATATTTCATTCCACTTTTGAAATTCTTAATCATACGTATAATGTATTTACCCTAGAACAAGGCATTATAACAGGAATTAAACATTGTATATAAAACAAGGTGGCTACTTTGAAAGACTCGTTTGCTTTTATGAGTGAACACAAGTTGGTAATATGTGATGAAACATCTATAGAGGTATTAAGTGAATTAGATATATTAAAATATCTTTTTATGCAATAAAGATTTGACATTGATGTACATTTTATTTGAAATATATAAAGTGACCAAGAAAAGGGAATTAATCAAATAAAATATACTAGTTTCAAAGGAGTTCTTTATTAAACTTTGGCTACAATGCAAGATGTCGTCTGCATAGTTAAGAATAAAAATGGAAACAGGTAAATTTTCAGTACAAAACATATGAAAATTACAGTTAACAAAATGTATTTCGTTGTTCCATTTTCATCTCAGAGTCTTGGGAATATGTCCCAAAGTCTTCTGATAGCAGAAAACATCCGTAAAACGCCATATTGGTAAAAAAAAAAAGGATTATAAGATTTGTGTTCTGGGGCCTTATGGAAACCATGTGTGATGTAAGTGCCGATTCTATGACGTTACGATTGTGCCAGCCAGCAAGAAGGCATATTCCCCGTCTGAAGAAGGGCATAAGAAGGTGATAGTCGCCATCATGCTTTGCAGTTCGGAGGTTTTTTCAAATCGCGAGATTTGTTTCTTCAAACGCTCTAGCTATGGGGCCGGCTCCCATTCGTTTTTCGTTACACTTTTTTGGTTCCTGATATTGGTTGTTTAACTTTTACAATTTTTTTTTTGTACTGTTTCTTTATTAAACCACTGTTTTGTAATCAAACCATCGAAATAGCATTATTTATTTTATCTAATGAATAATAAGCTAAAATAAAATCAGCTAAGCTAAACTGTAAAAAACATTTTATTTTCAGGTCAAGTTGGACATAAGCCAGCAAGAGGCATTGTCTAAAAGGCTTCCCATTAGTGTGGTAAGACATGATATTTAGTGAAGACCTGTTGAGAACCTCGGGACTGTGCTACATAGAGGAATCGAGTAAATGTGGTAAGGGGGCTGCTGTGGATCTGTGAACTATGAAGAGCTAATAGGTTTAAGAGGAGCCGGTGGATGGTGACTGTTTTTCTTATTAAACTGGCTTATGCCAAGACAGGTCATTGCTCAGTGCATTCTTGTAAATGTGGTATGTGATGATAGGGGTTAGTTAGGGACTTGGTGTGGACCTCTGGGCTCCAAAAGCCATACAGAAACATAGAAAATATGAGGTATTTAGAAAATGAAACTGGTGGTTTTTTACTTGATTTTAAGATCTTTAGAGAAAAATAAATATGGTTATTTTACATTTAATAAATGTAAGTATCTTTCACAACTTGAATGCCTTCCAGACAACAGTATAAGAACTAATAACTCTCCTATGTATTTTCTCTGAGGGAAAAGGACGTCGACATTAAGTTTCATCCTTCACTGTTTTGCATAAAACACGTGATTAATGAATTAGTATTAATCCTCATTCAATATAAGAAATTGGTAAATGAAAATCTATATTTGTCTTCAGTACTAAACTCGATCAAACTAATACCCTTTGAAAACCTACCTATGTATATATGTTAGAATGATTTTCATCCTATGTATTTCGTAGTAAGAGAAGGAGGACGACATTAAGATTCATCCTACACCGTTTTGTATTCAAAATATAATTGTGAATTAAAATTGTTTAAGGTTACATAGTGAACTGAATTGCTAAATTAATCTCTGTATTAGTCATAAGAAATATACCCTTTGAAACCCTACCAATCTATGCATATTCGAACTATTTTACTTAAAAGCATCCCTATAGATAGAGCGTTTGAAAGGTTATGTGATGCCATTTGAGCAAGCTGCCAAGCTCTACAAACGGCAATCTATCGTCTGAAGGATCACCCTCATGGCGGGGAATCCTTGTTTTCTTATTGGCTATATCATCCTCAATTGCAATTGGCCAAACACGTAGCTTATTACGCAAGCTCCTGACGTATTGAAACAGTTGTTATACATTGCATTCATTTTTATAAACCAAGCGGCGTCCATATCTAGAGATGATATCAAAACATTCCATTTCATTTTTAGAATTCCAAATCATACATATGATGTACTTAATGCAGAAAAAAGCAGTATAAGAGGAATTAAACATTTTATATGTAAAACCAGGTGGCTCCTTTAAAAGACTCGTTTTCTTTTATGAATGAACGCAGGTTGGTAAATGTGATGAAACCTCTATAGATATATGAAGTGAATTTTAGATATTGAAATATTACTTCATACATTTAAGACTTATCATTGATAATTAGGTATTTTAAAATAGATAAAGTGAGTAGAAAAGTGGAATTAATCAAATGAAGTACAAAAGTTTCAAAGAAACACTTGAATACAATTTGACTGAAGTACAAGATGAAAATAATAACTGGAAACATTTCAGTACAGTAAATGTGATAATTACTGTTAGCAAAATGTATTTCATTGCTCCATTTTCATCTTGTAGTCTTAGGAATGTGTGCTAAAGTCTTCTGGTAAGAGAAAAATTATGTAAAGCGTCCTATTGTTACAGAATGATATTAAAAGACTTTTCTTCTGCTATCTTACGGCAACCATATGTGATGTAAGTAGCGATTCTATGACGTCACGAGTTACGTGACCCATTCAGTCTTGGAGATGGCTGTGCCAGCCAATAAGGAGACATTTCCGGCTTAAGGAAGAAGGCATGTGAAGGTGATTCTCGCCACCATGCATCGCTGTTCGGAGGTTTGTTCAAATCGAGAGATTGTGTATTTCAAACGCTCTAGCTATGCGGCTCCCGGTTATTTTTCGTCACCCTTGGTTCCAGTTGTTTGCTGTTCATCTTTTACCATTTATTTTTTAAGGTTTTTTGCTTCAGTAAATTACTGTCTTATCATAGAACTATCAGAGTAGCATTAATTATGACCGTTTTATTTAATAAATAAGAGTAAGCCAAAATGAAATCAACCAAGATAAGCTTAAAAAATACTTTATTTTCAGGTCCCGTTGGACATATTCCAACACAGGGCATCTCTTAGAAGGCCTCCCATAAGTGTGATAAGACGTGATAGTCAGTGAAGACCTGGTATGGACCTCGGGACTGTGCTAATGTAGAAAAACCAGGAAAATGTGGTAAGGGGCTTCTGACATATTGACGATTAGGAGAGAGAAACAGAGTGAGTTTAGCCGTTTAATAAATTTTACTTTATTTCAAGTCTTCAAGAGGCAATACACTGTCTAATACATTGTATACATAGATTCCAGTAAAAATTAGGATAAATAAGTTTAACTGTCTTTGACCAAAAATGCCTTCCAGAAAACTACATACAAACTGAGAGTAACTCGTATTATTTCCTTGGATTGGAAATGACGTCGACATTAAGATTCATCCTACACTGTTTCGTATATAAAACTTGATTTAAGAGTTAGCATTACTTTTCAACTTCGAAAATTAGTCAGCGAAAATCTATATTTGTCTTAAGCACTATAATCTTGATCACATTAATACCCTTTGAAAACCTAAGTATAGTATTTATTAGAACGGTTTTATTCCTCGGTATTTTCTAAGTAAGAGGAGGCCGTCGACATTAAGATTCATCCTACACCGTTTTGTATGTAAAATTACAAATTAATATTTTTTAAATTTTACATAGCAAGCTGAATTGTTAAATATCTGTACTGGTGATAAATATTAAACGCACTCTGATTCATCCCCATTGAAAACCTTCATATCTATGTATGTATACTCGAACTATTTTATACTTAAAATTAGTAGCCCCACAGATAGAGCGTTTGAAAGGCCATTTGAGGCCATTGCAGCAGGTTCTTCAAACAGCAGCCCACCATCGGAAGGAACACCCACGTGGCGAGGAATCCCTGTCTTTTCATTGGCTCTTAAACTCTCAGTTGTGATTGGCCAAACATGTTGATGACTTCGATAGCAGCTGACGTGGAGAAATAGCTCCACAGTTGCCATGTGTTGCTTTCTGAGCCTAAAAACATTTTATAAATAATGTGATGTTCACGTTTAGGGAAAATATCGTTATTTACATTTAAATTCCAAGATATTTAATCATCATACAAATAATTTATGTAACCCAGTACAAGGCAGTATACACAGAAATAAAGTATTTATAAGGCTAGTTGGCTTTTTAAAGACACGTGTGGGAAAAGTGATGAAACAGCTATAGAGACAGCAAATGAATTATAGTTAAAATACTATTTTCTGCAATACAGATTTATAATCCATTTCCACTTTCATTTAAAATAAATAGAATGAGCAGAAACAAAGGAAATCATTAAATAAAATGTAATAGGTTCAAAGGAATCCTTCATTATACCTTTCGAACACTCTAGCTTTTGAGAGAGATTTTTAAGTAAAATCATTCTGTTGTAGAGAAATAGGTTTTCATGGGAAGTAATTTGATGAAGCTTTCTTTAAACTAATACGGGTATTCATTTCGTATTTTTTTATGTGGAATTAAATTAATTACATTTTATATGCAAAATGCTGTAGGATGAATGCTAATGACGACGTCAATAGGATTCTTTCTATACGTAGGGGAGTGCCTCTGGGTTTGCTTGACCTCCGACACACATATAATGTGTGTGTGTGTGTGTGTATATATATATATATATATATATATATATATATATATATATATATATATATATATATATATATATATATATAAACCGTATTTTCAATGCTAAACTTAAATATATTGATTCCTAAGATAATAAGTTGGCTACGGCCACCAAACTTTTATTTATTAAATATCTCATAAACTTTATGTTCCTGCAGGATGGTGAGAGTCCACAGGTCAACAGCAGTCTTCTTACTCCCTGCCATACATTACCACAGTCCCAGGATGTCTTTGGTCATGACCTGTGGTCGCATAAAGTCAACTTATTCTTAGAAAATAAACTATTGTTATCCTTAGCCTGTTTTATTTACTTTAGGGCTTTTTATTAGAATATTGCAAGGACTAAGTGTAGCAGAAATAAATAAAAGAATTAATAAACAACAACATTAACTGGAAGCATATACAATAGCACAGCAACCTTTATATATATATGTATATATATATATATATATATATATATATATATATATATATATATATATATAATATATAAAATAATACAATGATTCTACAATAAATTAGGATTTATTCAAGAAAAAACGTAACAAAGAAATATGAAATAAATGAACAACAACAACGGAGGTCGAAAAACAGAGAACAGCAGCAAAAAACTCGATCAGCTAGAGCGTATGAAACTACAAAACCTAAAACTCGGAAAAGCTCGATCAACTAGAGCGTTTGAAACCACCATATCTCGTAAAACTCTAGCAAAGCTCGATTAGCTAGAGCGTTTGAAACCACAAAATCTCTACTTTTTAACAAGTCCCAAACAGCAACGCATAAGGGGGTGGGTACACCATCGTCTTATGGCTTCCCTAAAGCGGGAAAATATCTGTCCCCTGATTGGCTATCTCGATTACCGCCAGCAGTGATTGGTCGGTGTCTGTGACGTCATACACCATACGACGATTGCTTCATGACGTCAGCAGCTAAAATAATAAACAATTCCTTGGAGGTAGAAATGAACCGACGACCAATCACAACCGAGAATTGTTCAGCCAATAAGAGACCCAGGATTTCGCGCCATGAAGGTGTTCCTCTAATTTATGGGCCGCTGTTTGAAAAGCGTCCTCGAATTTCGTCAACTGGTCTTTCAAACGCTCCAGCTACAGAGACTCTATGTTTACTTTTTTCTTGTTTCTTCGAATATTTTGGGGTCTTCCCTAAAAGGAAATAAATAAAAGTGCTACTATTATGATTAAAAAAAGTATTTATTTAACAAATAAAAACGTGACAAAACAGTCAGGGAAACGTGAAGAAAAACAAACGGGAAAGCCCAAAAATATTCGAGCAAGAAAAAAGTAAGCATAGAGTGTCCTTAGCTGGAGCGTTTGAAACGACAAAACTCGCGATTTTGGATAGATAGGTAGATAGATAAATAGACAGACAGATAGATAGGGTGACTGAGAGATAGATAAAGAGAAAGAGTGAGTGACAGATAGACAGAGAGAAAGACTAAGTGATAGATAGATCGATTTATAGATAGATTGATATGTAGAATAAGAGAAAGATAGGTAGTTAGGGAGAAAGGGCGTCGCCCTCAAAATTCATCCAACACGTCTTTGTACATAATGTAAAACCTTGTTATTGAATCAATATTCAATTATCTATGCAAGAAATTAACAGGAAATCTATAATTACTTTTACGTAACATCAGCCGAATTAATTAAAGCAATTTAAAAATTTATACCTCTTTACCTTGACGATTTTACTTAATTAGCTCCCGTAACTAGAGCGTTTGAAAGGCCAGTTGACGAAATTCAAGTTTTGTCGTTTCAAACGCTCCAGCTAAGGAGACTCTATGTTTACTTTTTTTTCCTGTTTCTTTGAACATTTTTGGTTTTTCCCGGAAAGGAAATAAATAGAAGTGCCACAATTATGGTTAAAAAAGGTATTTATTTAATAAATAAAAAGTGACAAAATATACAGGGAAACACGAAGAAAAAATGAACGAGAGCAAAAATATTCGAAGAAACAAAAGAAAGTAAACATAGAGTCTCCTTAGCTGGAGCGTTTGAAACGACAAAACTCAAATTTCGTAAACTGGCCTTTCAAACGCTCTACCTATGGGACCTAATTAAATAAAATCATGTTAAAGAGATATAGGATTTTAAAATGCTTTCATTAATTAAGCTGTAATATATATGGTCATTGTCAATTTCTAGTATAAATAATTGAATGTTGATTCAATAATAAGGTTCTATATTATACACAAAGATGTGTAAGATGAATTTTGATTGAGAAACGTGCTCGAATTTCGTCACATTGCCTTTCAAACGCTATGGCTAAAGGAGCCTTATCACACAGCCTTTCAAACGTTCCAGCTAAAGGAGCCTTATCACAAGGCCTTTCAAACGTTCTAGCTACAGCAGCCTTATCACACTGCCTTTCAAACGCTCTAGCTAAAGGAGCCGTATCACACGGCCTTTCAAACATTCTGGAGCCTTATCACACAGTCTTTCAAACGCTCTAGCTGAAGGGGCCTTATCACACGGTCTTTCAAACGCTCTAGCTAAAGGGGCCTTATCACACGGTCTTTCAAACGCTCTAGCTAAAGGAGCCTTATCACACGGCCTTTCAAACGTTATGGAGCCTTATCACACAGTCTTTCAAGCCCTCTAGCTATAAGAGCCTTATCACACAGTCTTTCAAACGCTCTAGCTAAAGGGGCCTTACCACACGGTCTTTTAAACGCTCTAGCTAAAGGAGCATTATCACAAGGCCTTTCAAACGCTCTAGCTAAAGGAGCCTTATCACACGGCCTTTCAAACGCTCTACCTTATCACACAGCATTTCAAACGTTCTAGCTAAAGGATCCTTATCACATGGCCTTTCAAACGCTCTACTAAAGGATCCTTACCACAAGTCCTTTCAAACGCTCTAGCTAAAGGATCCTTATCACATGGCCTTTCAAACGCTCTAGCTAAAGGATCCTTATAACATGGCCTTTCAAACGCCCTGGCTAAACGATCCTTATCACATGGCCTTTCAAACGCTCTAGCTAAAGGATCCTTATCACATGGCCTTTCAAACGCTCTAGCTAAAGGATCCTTATCACATGGCCTTTCAAACGCTCTGGCTAAAGGATCCTTATCACATGGCCTTTCAAACGCTCTAGCTAAAAGATCCTTATCACACAGCCTTTCAAACGCTCTAGCTAAAGGATCCTTATCACATGGTCTTTCAAACGCTCTAGCTAAAGGATCCTTATCACATGGTCTTTCAAACGCTCTAGCTAAAGGATCCTTATCACATGGTCTTTCAAACGTTCTAGCTAAAGTAGCCTTATCACAAGTACTTTCAAACGCTCTAGCTAAAGGATCCTTATCACATGGTCTTTCAAACGCTCTAGCTAAAGTAGCCTTATCACAAGGGCTTTCAAACACTATAGCTAAAGGAGCCTTTTCACACGTTCTTTCAAACACTCTAGCTAAAGTAGCCTTATCACAAGTCCTTTCAAACGCTCTAGCTAAAGTACCCTTATCACAAGTCCTTTCAAACGCTCTAGCTAAAGGAGCCTTATCACATGGCCTTTCAAACGCTCTGGCTAAAGGATCCTTATCACATGGCCTTTCAAACGCTCTAGCTAAAAGATCCTTATCACACAGCCTTTCAAACGCTCTAGCTAAAGGATCCTTATCACATGGTCTTTCAAACGCTCTAGCTAAAGGATCCTTATCACATGGCCTTTCAAACGCTCTAGCTAAAGGACCCTTATCACATGGTCTTTCAAACGTTCTAGCTAAAGTAGCCTTATCACAAGTACTTTCAAACGCTCTAGCTAAAGGATCCTTATCACATGGTCTTTCAAACGCTCTAGCTAAAGTAGCCTTATCACAAGGGCTTTCAAACACTATAGCTAAAGGAGCCTTATCACACGTTCTTTCAAACACTCTAGCTAAAGTAGCCTTATCACAAGTCCTTTCAAACGCTCTAGCTAAAGTACCCTTATCACAAGTCCTTTCAAACGCTCTAGCTAAAGGAGCCTTATCACATGGTCTTTCAAACGCTCTAGTTAAAGGATCCTTATCACACGGTCTTTCAAACGCTCTAGCTAAAGTAGCCTTGTCACAAGTCCTGTCAAACGCTCTAGCTAAAGGAGCCTTATCGCATGGTCTTTCAAACGCTCTAGTTAAAGGATCCTTATCACACGGTCTTTCAAACACTCTAGCTAAAGTAGCCTTATCACAAGTCCTTTCAAACGCTCTAGCTAAAGTAGCCTTATCACATGGTCTTACAAACGCTCTAGCTAAAGGAGCCTTATCACAAGTCCTTTCAAATGCTCTAGCTAAAGGAGCCTTTTCACATGGTCTTACAAACGCTCTAGCTAAAGGAGCCTTATCACAAGTCCTTTCAAATGCTCTAGCTAAAGGAGCCTTATCACACGGCCTTTCAAACGCTCTAGCTAAAGGAGCTTTATCACATGGTCTTTCAAATGCTCTAGCTAAAGTAGCCTTATCACAAGTCCTTTCAAACGCTCTAGCTAAAGTACCCTTATCACATGTCCTTTCAAACGCTCTAGCTAAAGGAGCCTCATCACAAGGCCTTTCAAACGCTCTAGCTAAAGGATCCTTATCACATGGCCTTTCAAACGCTCTAGCTAAAGTACCCTTATCACAAGTCCTTTCAAATGCTCTAGCTAAAGTAGCCTTATCACAAGTCCTTTCAAACGCTCTAGCTAAAGTACCCTTATCACAAGTCCTTTCAAACGCTCTAGCTAAAGGAGCCTCATCACAAGGCCTTTCAAACGCTCTAGCTAAAGGATCCTTATCACATTGTCTTCCAAACGCTCTAGCTAAAGTAGCCTTATCACAAGTCCTTTCAAACGCTCTAGCTAAAGTAGCCTTATCACATGGCCTTTCAAACGCTCTAGCTAAAGGCATATTCAATGGAGCCTTATCACATGGTCTTTCAAACGCTCTAGTTAAAGGATCCTTATCACACGGTCTTTCAAACACTCTAGCTAAAGTAGCCTTATCACAAGTCCTTTCAAACGCTCTAGGGTTAA
This sequence comes from Macrobrachium rosenbergii, assembly GCF_040412425.1. Taxonomy (NCBI): domain Eukaryota; kingdom Metazoa; phylum Arthropoda; class Malacostraca; order Decapoda; family Palaemonidae; genus Macrobrachium; species Macrobrachium rosenbergii. Next base: position 20,650,035 of record NC_089780.1, read on the forward strand.
AGTAGCCTTATCACATGGTCTTACAAACGCTCTAGCTAAAGGAGCCTTATCACAAGTCCTTTCAAATGCTCTAGCTGTAGGGGAGAGATTTTCACATGGTCTTACAAACGCTCTAGCTAAAGGAGCCTTATCACAAGTCCTTTCAAATGCTCTAGCTAAAGGAGCCTTATCACACGGCCTTTCAAACGCTCTAGCTAAAGGAGCCTTATCACATGGTCTTTCAAATGCTCTAGCTGAAAGTAGCCTTATCACAAGTCCTTTCAAACGCTCTAGCTAAAGTTCAATTTATCACATGTCCTTTCAAACGCTCTAGCTAAAGGAGCCTCATCACAAGGCCTTTCAAATGCTCTAGCTAAAGGATCCTTATCACATGGCCTTTCAAACGCTCTAGCTAAAGGAGCCTTATCACAAGTCCTTTCAAATGCTCTAGCTAAAGTAGCCTTATCACAAGTCCTTTCAAACGCTCTAGCTAAAGTACCCTTATCACAAGTCCTTTCAAACGCTTTAGCTAAAGGAGCCTCATCACAAGGCCTTTCAAACGCTCTAGCTAAAGGATCCTTATCACATTGTCTTCCAAACGCTCTAGCTAAAGTAGCCTTATCACAAGTCCTTTCAAACGCTCTAGCTAAAGTAGCCTTATCACATGGCCTTTCAAACGCTCTAGCTAAAGGAGCCTTATCACATGGTCTTTCAAACGCTCTAGCTAAAAGATCCTTATCACATGGTCTTTCAAACGCTCTAGCTAAAGGATCCTTATCACATGGTCTTCCAAACGCTCTAGCTAAAGTAGCCTTATCACAAGTCGTTTCAAACACTCTAGCTAAAGTAGCCTTATCACAAGTCCTTTCAAACGCTCTAGCTAAAGTAGCCTTATCACAAGTCCTTTCAAACGCTCTAGCTAAAGTAGCCTTATCACATGGTCTTTCAAACGCTCTAGCTAAAGTAGCCTTATCACATGGTCTTTCAAACGCTCTAGCTAAAGTAGCCTTATCACACTGCCTTTCAAACGCTCTAGCTAAAGGAGCCTTATCACATGGTCTTTCAAACGCTCTAGCTAAAGTAGCCTTATTACAAGTCCTTTCAAACGCATAGGCTAAAGTAGCCTTATCACATGGTCTTTCAAACGCTCTGGCTAAAGTAGCCTTATCACATGGTCTTTCAAATGCTCTAGCTAAAGTAGCCTTGTCACAAGGCCTTTCAAACGCTCTAGCTAAACGATCCTTATCACATGGTCTTTCAAACGCTCAAGTTAAATGAGCCTTACCACAAGGCCTTTCAAACGCTCTAGCTAAAGTACCCTTATCACAAGGCCTTTCAAACGCTCTAGCTAAAGTAGCCTTATCACAAGGCCTTTCAAACGCTCTAGCTAAAGTAGCTTTATCACAAGTCCTTTCAAACGCTCTAGCTAAAGGAGCCTTATCACAAGGCCTTTCAAACGCTCTAGCTGAAGGATCCTTATAACATGGTCTTTCAAACGCTCTAGCTAAAGTAGCCTTATCACATGGCCTTTCAAACGCTCTAGGTAAAGGAGCCTTATCACACGGCCTTTCAAACGCTCTAGCAAAAGGAGCCTTATCACAAGGCCTTTCAAACGCTCTACCAAAAGGAGCATAATCACACTGCCTTTCAAACGCTCTAGCTAAAGGAGCCTTATCACACGGTCTTTGAAACGCTCTAGCAAAAGGAGCCTTATCTCACTGCCTTTCAAACTCTCTAGCTAAAGGAGCCTTATCACACAGTCTTTCAAACGCTCTAGCAAAAGGAGCCTTATCTCACTGCCTTTCAAACTCTCTACCTAAAGGAGCCTTATCACACTGCCTTTCAAACGCTCTAGCTAAAGTAGCCTTATCTCACTGCCTTTCAAACTCTCTAGCTAAAGGAGCCTTATCACACTGCCTTTCAAACGCTCGAGCTAAAGGAGCCTTATCTCACTGCCTTTCAAACTCTCTAGCTAAAGGAGCCTAATCACAAGCTTTTCAAACACTCTAGCTAAAGAAGCCTTATCTCACTGCCTTTCAAACGCTCTAGCTAAAGGAGCCAAATCACAAGGCTTTTCAAACACTTTAGCTAAAGGAGCCTTATCACACAGCCTTTCAAATGCTCTAGCTAAAGGAACCTTATCACACGGCCTTTCAAACGCTCTAGCAAAAGGAGCCTTATCACACTGCCTTTCAAACGCTCTATCTAAAGGAGCCTTATCTCAGTGCCTTTCAAACTCTCTAGCTAAAGGAGCCTTATCACACGGTCTTTCAAACGCTCTAGCTAAAGTAGCCTTATCACACCTTTCAAACGCTCTAGCTAAAGGAGCCTTATCTCACTGTCTTTCAAACACTCTAGCTAAAGGAGCCTTATCTCACTGACTTGCAAATGCTCTAGCTAAAGGAGCCTCATCACAAGGCCTTTCAAACGCTCTAGCTAAAGTTGCCTTATCACAAGTCCTTTCAAACTCTCTAGCTAAAGGAGCCTTATCACAAGGGCTTTCAAATGCTCTAGCTAAAGGAACCTTATCACATGGTCATTCAAATGCTCTAGCTAAAGGAGCCTTAGCACACGGCCTTTCAAACACTCTAGGTAAAGGAGCCTTATCACACGGCCTTTCAAACGCTCTAGCTAAAGGAGCCTTATCACAAGGCCTTTCAAACGCTCTAGCAAAAGGAGCATAATCACACTGCCTTTCAAACGCTCTAGCTAAAGGAGCCTTATCACACGGTCTTTGAAACGCTCTAGCAAAAGGAGCCTTATCTCACTGCCTTTCAAACTCTCTAGCTAAAGGAGCCTTATCACACGGCCTTTCAAACGCTCTAGCTAAAGTAGCCTTATCACACTGCCTTTCAAACGCTCTAGCTAAAGGAGCCTCATCACAAGGCCTTTCAAATGCTCTAGCTAAAGGAGCCTTATCACACTGCCTTTCAAACGCTCTAGCTAAAGGAGCCTTATCTCACTGCCTTTCAAACGCTCTAGCTAAAGGAGCCTTATCACACTGCCTTTCAAACGCTCTAGCTAAAGGAGCCTTATCTCACTGCCTTTCAAACGCTCTAGCTAAAGGAGCCTTATCTCACTGACTTGCAAACTCTCTAGCTAAAGGAGCCTTATCACACTGCCTTTCAAACGCTCTAGCTAAAGGAGCCTTATCACACGGCCTTTCAAACGCTGTAGCTAAAGGAGCCTTATCACACGGCCTTTCAAACGCTCTAGCTAAAGGAGCCTTATCACACCGTCTTTCAAATGCTCTAGCTAAAGGAGCCTCATCACAAGGTCTTTCAAACGCTCTAGCTAAAGGAGGCTCATCACAAGACCTTTCAAACGCTCTAGCTAAAGGAGCCTCATCACAAGGCCTTTCAAACGCTCTAGCTAAAGGAGCCTTATCACACGGCCTTTCAAACGCTCTAGCTAAAGTAGCCTCATCACAAGGCCTTTCAAACGCTCTAGCTAAAGGAGCCTTATCACACGGTCTTTCAAACGCTCTAGCTAAAGGAGCCTCATCACAAGGCCTTTCAAACGCTCTAGCTAAAGGAGCCTTATCTCACTGCCTTTCAAACGCTCTAGCTAAAGGATCCTTATCACATGGCCTTTCAAACGCTCTAGAGAAAGGAGCCTTACTAGGTAAAATCGTCATATAATAGGTTATTAAAATGCTTTAGTTAATTAGGTGATTTTACTTAAAAGTAATATATAGTTTCGTTGTGTATTTCTAGCCTAAATAATGAACTTGAATACTGATTCAATAAGAAGATTTTATATTATATACAAACACGTGTAGGAAGAATTTTGAGGGTGACGCCCTTTCCCCCTAACTATCTACCTGTCATCCTCTTTTTCTACATATATATATAATATATTATATATATATATATATATATATATATATATATATATATATATATATATATATATATATATATATATATCACTACTCTCTCTCCCTCTCTCTGTATCTGTCTATCTCTCAGTCACCCTGTCTATCTATTTTCCATTTATCTATCTACCTATCTGTCCAAATTCATGAGTTTTGTCGTTTCAAACGCTCCAGATAAGGAGACTCTGTTTATTTTTTCTTGTTTCTTTGAATATTTTTGGGTTGTCCCTGGAAGAAAATCAATAAAATGCCATTATTATGACTGAAAAAGTATTTATTTAATAAATAAAAACGTGACAAAATGAACAGGAATACATGAACAAAACAACAAACGGGAAAACCTAAAAATATTCGAAGAAAGAAGAAAAAAATAAGCATAGGGTCTACTTGGCTGTAGGGATGAAACGACAAAACTCGCGATTTTGGAAAATCTTCGAACAGCAACGCATAAGACGAGGAATATCTTGATTGGTTCCCATGGTGACGTCATGCTATCGGTTTTCTATGATGAAGTACTTCTTCTGTGATCCCCTGGGGCTGGTTACGTAACATAAGAGTTGCCACACGACACCAGAAGACAAGTCTTTTAGTATTATTTTTTATTAATATGACTCCTTTTTTTATCTGTGTTTGTTAACAGGGTACTCTATGACATATTCCTAAGACTTTAGGATGAAAATAGAACAACGAAATACGGTTAAATAGCTGTAAAAATCACATTCTTTTCATGGAGAAGTTGCCAGTATTTCAATATCATTCTACACTATGCAGACAACGTCTTCCATTGATGCCAAACTGTAAGGAAACATACCTTTCAAAACATTATATTTTACATGATTAACTCGCCTTTCCAGCCCGTTTTATCTATTTTCAATACAATATTAGTTAATTATAAGTGTATATTTTTCAAAAATATATTTTAATAGCTACATTTCAATTCATATCACTGCAGATGTTTCATCACTTTTACCAAAGTTGCGTTCATTCAGAAAAGTAAACTAGACTTACAGAAAGTCCAAATAGTTTTTTATATATATATTTTTATTTCTGTTATGCTGCCTCGTTTTGGGTCAGATACTTTATACGTATGAATCAGTGTTTTGAAACAGAACTAAAATATAATAACATCTTTCCAGAACAAAAACTTAATTTGACTTAAAAATATATTTTCAGATTAAAAAACAACATATGACAACTGTTCATGACGCCAGCAGCTAAAATAATAAACAGTTCCTTGGCAGTAGAAATGTACCAATGGCCAATCACAACTGATAACGATTCAGCCATTAAGAAGACGAGGATTTCGCGGCATGAGGGCATTCCTATGATTTATGGGCATCTGTTAGGAAAACGTGCTCGAATTTAGATAAGTGGCCTTTCAATCGCACCAGCTTATGGGGGGGAGCTGTGTTAAGAAGTAAAAAAGGTTATTAAAATGCATTAAATAATTAGATTGAGCTTACTTAGCAGTAATACAGATTCTTTATGAATGCTAAGTTTGAAGATTTGAAACTGAATAAATCCACCAGTGTTGTGTATCTAACAGCTTGCATTATTCACATTTCTGTAGGAATGGTGTCCAGAGGTTCACACCAAACGTATAAATTCCTTAACACACTCACTGGATTGCTTTGGGCAATGACCTTCGTTGACATAACCAGCTTAATGTAACCCAGCCTCTAATTCTTTACAAATATATTGACTAACCACAGTCTATTGATTCATGAAGGCTTCTTTAACTTTTATCTTCCGCTTTTAAGCAAGGGCCTGTTTTGGCAGGTGGCCAACTTTCATCTGCATGAAATAAAAACTATTACGTACAGGCTGATTTATTTATTATGGAGATTTCTGTTAAGGTTTATATTCAAGAAAGTGTAATAAAAATAAGTGAACGATTTAACAAAGACAGCAAAAGCTTGAAATAAAAACAATAGCATAAAAACAAAACCAATAACAAAATCCCTCATATATATATATATATATATATATATATATATATATATATATATATATATATATATATATATATATATATATATATATATATATATATATACACAAAGTACTAGCTTTCGAAGACATACTTGGTAAATTGTACTTTGTAAATTAAACAATCTGGAATCTAAACCGTCCCGTCTCATTGAGGTTTAACACGAGTAGTAGGAATGAATGCTACGCAGTGAGTCGTGTGTCTATTTTGTGAGATATATATATATATATATATATATATATATATATATATATATATATATATATATATATATATATATATATATATATATATATATATATATATATATATATAATCTGTCAGCATCTGACTCCTTTTAACATACCGCCACATTTCTGGGAAATTTCCTATGCTGGCATAAGCCCTCTTAATGTAAACCAACCACCATCAGCCTCAGCTTATTTGATGGTAACAGTTCAGATGTCCACACCACGCCTACCCTCCTTATTACGCTCACCACATTTATGGAAGCCTTCTGTTATGGCCCCCCACATACTCTAAAAAAATGTAGTTGTCTATGCTTAGTCTTGCTGATTTTACTGAAGCTTATTTCTTTTATCAGATAAAATGGAAATGAGAGAAGCTATTCCTATGGTTCTGTAACAAAGCAGGAGGAAATGTAAGCAGTAAGAGACAACAGGATCCAAAAATGCGACAAAAACAACAGAAACCTCTTTATCTGAAACTTATCTCATGAGCAAATATCCAAAACTGCAACGCATTAAGGCGAGGAACGCCTTCTGCTTATGCCTTTCCATATGCTGGAAATATCTGTTGTCTGATTGATTGTCATAGCCTTCTCCAACCCCGATTGGTTGGTGTCCATTGTGACGTCTACATTCCGTTTGCCATGATGTAATAGTTCCCTGTCCACCTCGTCAGCATGCGTTACTGTTCGGAGGTTTGTTCAAATGGAGAAAATTTGTATTTTCAAACGCTCTAGCTATGTTCGTCTCAGTCAATTTACGTCCATAAAGTTTTTTAGTTACTGTTGTTGGGTGTTCACCTTTTTCCAATTTATTTGTTGCAAGTTTTCGTTAAAAAAAATCATTCTTTTATCATAGAAATATCCGAGTAGCAATACGTATTTACATTTTATCTAAAAAAAAGTATATCAACGTATAATAAACTAAGGTAAGCTTTAAAAAATATATTATTTTCAGGTTAGAGTGACAATAGCGAGTATGGGGACTGTCTAAAAGACATCCCATATGTATGGTAAGCCGTGACGGAGAGTGAAGCCTGTTGTGGACTTCGTGACTGTGCACATATAGAAGAATCAGATAAACGTGGTCAGAGGGATGCTGTGGATCTCGGGACGTAAACAGATGCTATATTGGCCATGTGGTTGAAAGCCCACCATCTCTATACGACAAACTTCCCCATGGCTAGAGCGTTTGACGGGCTACTTGACGAAAATCGAACAAGATCTTCAAAAAGCATTCTATAAATCAGAGGAACACCCTCATAAAATCCCTGCCTTCTTATTGGCAGCATTATCCTCAGTTGCGATTGGCTGCTGTTCAAGTTTCTACCAGACTCGGTTACTAGTTGGCTACTGACGTCATGAATAGCTGTCAAATGTTGAATTCTGATCCTAAAGCATTTTTATTTATAAAGAACTGGTCTTGTTTAAGGATATCATAAAATTTCATTTCAGTTTTTACATTTCTTAATCATATTTGACCTAGATCAAGGCATTATCATATAGACAAAAGGTTTCATATAAAACTATTTGGTTACTTTGAAGACTTTGTTTTCAAGGATGACCTTTACTTTGCAAAAGTACCTACATCGGTATTAAATGTATTATAGCTCCTAAAATATTATTTCACATAGTGAAGACATAACTGATTTATATTTCTGATATACAATAGATAATTTGAACAGAAAAAGGGAATCGATCAATCAAAATAGGACAGTTTTAAAGAAAATATTTTATCACAAATTGGCTACACCGCAGGATATCGTCTGCATAGACAAGAACGAAATAGAAGTGGCAACTTTTCAGTACAAAGAATGTGATAACTACAGTTAATAAAGTGTACTTCACTGACCTGTTTCCATCTGATAGTCTTGCGAATATGTTTTTAAGTCATCCGAAATTGGACAGCTGGTGAAAACGTCATATTAATATGAAAAGAAATTACAAAACTTACCTTTCGGCTCCCTATGGCAACACCAAGTGACATAAGCAACACCGGATGTACGACGTAACCATAAACACCGACTAATCAGGGGTGGTGATGGTTGTGACAACCAATGAGAACCCAGACATTTCCAGTTCAAGGAAAGGCATAAACTGAAGGTGCTTCTCGTCTGTTTGGCGGTTTGCTCGAATGCACTTGGAAATCGCTGCATTAGCTATTGTTGTTTCTGTTGCCCTTCCTTCTTTGCAACTCCTGCATTCGTTTACTGCGATTAATTGCTAATTCTTGGTCGTCCCTTATCTCCAATGACTTTAGAAGATAAAATGTGACAAACGTATTACCACCTGGAGCAGAACACATCACAACAGAACTCCCATAAATACAAGTATCTGAGACAAACTGAAAATACTTCTTTTTTGATGGAAAAAGGACGTCGCCATTAAGATTCATCCTACACCGTTTTGTATATAAAACCAAAATAATGTATTAATATTAATTTTAATCCCACATGAAAAATTGCTAAATGAAACTCAATCAAATTAAAACACATTAAAGCTTATCTCTATACAATAGAACGATTTTACTTAATAAGATCCCCCATAGCCACAACGTTTGAAAACCCATTTGATACTTTTCGAGCAGTCTTCCAACAGCAATCCTTAAGCACAAGGAACACCCTTGACACGTGTAATCCCTGTCTTCTCACTGGCTGGTTCATCCTTATTTGTGATTGGTCGTTGTATATGTTGACTACCAAAAGACTTGTTTCTATACTGGGTGCTGAAGTCATGAAATAGTTGCCACGTCTTGCATTTTAATCCTGAAATACATCTAAAAGTCAAACGATGCTCTTGTTCGGGAATTATATATTTTATTTAATTTGTCTAAAATTATATAGCATTACTCTCTGGGATTTTGTAGGGGAAGTGCTAAAGTTTTGATTGCGTTTTTAGCATTTAGTGTCTGGCAGTTTCCCAACAAGGTGACAGGCTCATTATAATCCCAACAAGGTGACAGGCTCATTATAATTTCGAGATTACCTATATGTAAATTTGCAATATTCCTTCATTGGCATGACAACAAACATGTTATCATGGCAACCACACATATGTTGCTATGAGGACCAGATTTGACAATCTGCAATTTGTCTTCTATGAATTTATCAAAACACCGAACCGTACGTGTGATTATCTTCGCAGATTTACTTAATAAATTTTCTAAATCCTTATTTCCCTTGTGATCACTATTTCCACCACTGCCTTTACTATGAGTAATGGAGTTGCTTCCTTTGAACTAACAAACTACTGGAAACAAATTTCACTCATAATTACCTACTTTTTTTCCCCAGTCATGTATTTATATTATCACAAATATTCGTATGATACAGCTTTCATTAGGAAACCTTAAACAGGAAATTTATGAATATTTGTTTATCGAATTATATTTTGTAAAATAATGAATATTGTCTATTGGGTATATAATAATGTCACAAAGCTTGATTTATACGTATGGAATATTTTTCATAATATCTCTTTTCGTTTTATTACGCATTCCATCAATCGTTTTAGCAGTTTTCATTTATGTTATTGAAATGCAAATACATAAAGATGATATTGCTCTAGTTAATGCCGGCATGGAATATTCTCGGTAATAAAAATGCAAATATTCTTATATTGAAAACACCAGCCGCATCTTCACTGAATGAAATGGATTAATGCCAGAAAATTATTTCAGATATAAAGCTCTCATGATTTTATAACTGATGGTTATCACATTTATTTTGAGATGTGTTTCAGCATAACAATTTAATTTCAAATTCACATACACATTTTTCACATATTTATTTATTTGTTCATTTTTGATAGTCATTTTTGGTTAATAAATGGACATTTTGCTTGAGCATATTTTTCAAAGATGATCAATATTTTCAGGAAAACTTCAATTAAATTTTTCTAACATTATGATTTTTCCATAGTGTCAAGAAGTCAAGGGCAAACACGTCAACATGAAACCTGCAAATAATTAAGTTTGTACCTTATAATCATTCCTCCAGATCCCTCTATTTCTGAAATTTGCTGGTCCACTTCATTAGCCTCTCTTGACAAAACGTCATCTTGTTACCTGGAAGTAAAAGTAATTTTGTTATAGCTACACATTAATTTTAGAGAAAAGGTATGATTTAATTCCCGTTGGTTAAAATATCCAATATATTTCTTTAGGTTTCATTTTATTATTTTCATGGTTATATTTATTTGTTATTATTACTGTCTGTGGCTCTCACTCACTTTGTGTTCTTTCCTCTACTGTTTACACCAATCTATCCAAATAATTCCTAATTTTTTTAAATCAACCATCATGAAACTATTGACTATTTTGTATCATATTCCCGTTCTCTCTCTCTCTCTCTCTCTCTCTCTCTCTCTCTCTCTCTCTCTCTCTCTCTCTCTCTCTCTCTCTCTCTCTCTCTCTCTCTCTCTCTCGTGTATGCAATTATAACAAATACAAACATTTTACTTTTCAACAGAGAAATTACCCATTTCATACTATATATATATATATATATATATATATATATATATATATATATATATATATATATATATATATATATATATATATATATATATATATATATATATATACACATACTCTGCTTCGAATGGTATCTTGTCCGTCTCAATTCTTCAACACAGAATGGAAATATTTTATATTAAAATTGATACTTCAAAAATCTTCTACAGCTATACCTTTTCCCCTAAGCTTAAATTACCTCTTCAGTGTAAAGCACTGGCGACTTCGCTCTAAAATGAGAGATTTAAATATATTTTAGAACAAACAATATTCAATGGAAACATAATTGTAAGTTTTTTTTTTTTGAAGGATTCCATGAATCATCATAAGTTGCTTGTCAATTTATATCAACATCAAAGGAAGACAACTGTCTATCTACCATTATATAATTATCTACCAGATTTGCATAAAATATGAAATTTTCAAAACCACATTTCACCCATTGCTAATTACCATTAAAATGTGACGCCTCGTGCTTCTTGTATCCTGTGCAATATGCTTCCCAGCAACATTCAGTAATGACTAATGCCACATTGACATTGAATTCATGCTGTACTAAAATTAAAATCTTTTTACAGTCTTTGCTGGAGAGAGAGAGAGAGAGAGAGAGAGAGAGAGAGAGAGAGAGAGAGAGAGAGAGAGAGAGAGAGAGAGAGAGAGAGAGAGAGAGGCATAAAAGCTGCCCCCGAGATTAGCTTTCAAGAGAGAAAGAAAGGCTAGTAAGGCTAAGGTCGGAGATCAAAGGCGGACCTTTCAAAAGGTTTTTCGTTTCAAGGCACCAGGCATTAAAACTGCATTACGCCATTTTCATGCGTTATTTCCGTATTTTCGCTATACCAACGCTCTGCATATTTACTCGGCTATATTCCACAGCGTGTGAATGAAAGCCACTGTGAGGAAAATATAAAATTGTTTTAAAAGACGAGGAAGTCACAAGTAAATAAGTGGAAATACATAAATTCACTGAAAGCAACATTATATTGGATGAAGCCAACATACACTGGTTTCGTTAAAATTCTTAATAAAAATAATTCATTAACCCTTATATATTCTCTCGAAATAAATCTTCCGCTTAGAATTACATTAACGAAACAACGCTGCAAGTGAGAATTTACAAAGGTTTTAAAGTTAATTAAGTTCTGAATGGAGTTGATTAGACGCCAGCTAAAAATTTTCGACATTTTATTATTTTTACGGCTAGCTTAATTAGACACGTAAATTTAATTAACTATATTGTGCAGAAAGCACCTTTTGAAATATCTGCTGCCATTATACAATGCACTTTTTCTGAAAATAACAGTACGTACTATATTTCAATTGTCTAAGATATTTTATGCAATAATATGGTTTATTTTTTCTTTTCCTATATTGTTCGCCTTGAATATCATACAAAACTATTGCGAAATAAATATCAATTGTATGAACAGCAGCAGCTCAGTTTTGTTTCGTTTTAATGCTTCTCGGAAAGTTAACATTACTGGACATTATATTCTAAAAATTCAAAAGATATTTTTTAAACCTGATGTTGCTGCTTTCTGTTTGCCTGCGAAATATTTTCTAAATAGTTTCAGGTATTTTTTTATTATGTTTAGCCACCTTTTCCTTTCGAAATGCTCTCAGGGATTCGTTTATCATGTTGATTTATCCATCTTTTCATTTCACATAATTTATGTAATGTAACTTCACGTAATCAAGAATAAAAATGCAGAACACTGGGGTTACCGTCGACCCAGTTCTTCTAAAGAGTAAAAGTGGGTAGAGCGTTATATATATATATATATATATATATATATATATATATATATATATATATATATATATATATATATATATATATATATATATATATATGTTTTGTCAATAATTTGCATATAACATTTTCTTATATATTAAGCCAGAAATACCTCTTAATATCGATATACTGTACTTGAAAATTTTTACACAAACATTTCAGATGAGTGTAAGAATAAATCACAATATACATTATCATTATCATATATTAGGATCATAGCTTGTGAAGCTTGGGATATAAGGAAAACTAGATCTAAAGGTAATACATGAAAAGTGTTATTATTTTGAGGTGTTTACACTGTCGTGGAATATGACTTCAATATAAGAATTGAACATTTGGTGGCATTTCAGTCGTAAAATATGAGGACTCAAAGAGGAAACAGTTAAAGTCTTAATACAAATGAATAATGTTTTTTTTTTTTTTACTTCAAAGACAATTCTTTTATGTTAAAAACAGACAGTAAACAACGGAGATTCTCAAGAAAGTAAAACTAATTTCCCTTCACGAATAAAAATTATCTGTAAATCATCATCAAAGGCAATTGTTATTCAAATGGAACTTATCAAAACCTAATAGAAATACCATCTATTTTCGCTTCCTGATAATTAACTGCGATATAATTGTCCGGAGTTAATCCTTTTCATTCAATGGAAAATTAGCGATAAAAATTTATATATTCTGATGCTGAAAACACCAGGGAGAGCCTTCCATGAATAAAATAGATTAACGTCGGAATATTATTTTGTTATGGTTGTATATTGATTTTGAAATTAACTTTGCATAAATATTAATATTATTTGTCATATTTATAGGATTATCTTTATATATTCAAGGTTATCGTCAATACGAATACGGAAATTGCAATCTGTCTGATTATTCTGTTCATAAAAAATGTTAGTATCTTTCATGTCAAAATTCTTCTAATCAACACTCCCTAAATATTTGACATAATTAAAATTACAACCCTTGTGGAAACTCTAAATATCAAAATAATCTGAATTTATTGCAATGCACTTTACATAAAATGTTCCTCATACGCCTATGCCATTTGGTTTGAAACATTACCCTAAATATAGTTATATTTTAAACTGCCTTTATACCTACACAAATCAAAGTTTTTTTTATTATTTCCTATTTCGTAAATACACATGTAAATACGCAAAAACTGAGCTATTGTCTATTATATCATGAAAAAAATTAAAAAGAGGAACTCGGATTACATTTTCATTAACCTCCTTACGAAAGATTGAACTAATAGGATGAAATCAACTTTAGAATATCAGCTGGGCCGACCGAATTAAAACAAATCTTAACCCCAATACTACAATGTCCTACTTCACTACTTTACAGTGTACTTATACACACTCAGTACTTGCATCCAGAACTGTTACCTGATACTTGCATTCATTCTTTGACGTGACTTACTTTTGTCAGCAAATATTTAGAAAAAGAAAATCCAGGACAAGGGTAATGGCTTTTACCTCGTGACCGACAACGCTCCAGTACTTATTGTAATGTTTACTAATGATTGAGCAAATATTTGGCCGAATAAACAAAACTTCAAAGACAACGTAGACGAATGTTTGCAAATAAGAATGTGGGTCACTTGTCGAATGAATTCGGATATCTGGTGATTCTTGAAATTCACATCTGTGAAATATATATGAACGCTTACCTTTAATGATGATTCGTTTGATGCTGGTTTATTGATAAAGACTTCTGAATTTCTTATGTATACCTACGCACACATACACACACAACCTATATATATATATATATATATATATATATATATATATATATATATATATATATATATATATATATATATATATATATATATATTGTTGATATATCTATATAAATATGACAGCGATGAAGATAGAAAATATGACTCTTACTAACATTAAACTATCGGTAAAAGTCATCAGTATTTATGTGTTTATAATCCTTGACATAATGCCTAGCGTACACAGTCGATAATAAAAGAGATCACCACATTTTAATTTACTGAAGCCGAAAGCAAATTCGTAAAGTAAAATGGACTTGATAGTATCTCAAACGGTTCAAAGGACTCCATACTTATCGAACGTGTAACCTGGAACACAGCTCCCTTTCATATGAAGGATTGATCCTATGAGCTACTGGGGCGTGTTAGGGTTCTTTCACGGAACCAGAGTTGATTAAAAGCGACACCTGTCTCCTTTAGGGATTGATGAAAATGAAACGGTTGCGAAACTGAGGCTCTGAAAGTGGCTTTGCTCTATACTTCCTGGTATAAAGTTGGGTTATCAGGACTTCAGTATTACATAGGTCATGGTTTGCGTACCACATAAATGTTGACAAAACACACACACACACTATATATGTGTGTATATACATACATATGTATATATGTATATATATAATATATATACATATGTATATATACTGTATATCTATATCTATATCTATATATATATATATATATATATATATATATATATATATATATATATATATATATATATATATATATATATAGACAGATAGATAGATGATTCAAGTTATCGAGATTCAAAATCAATTTTATCAAATGTGCTTTTATATATCACATACAAGTTATTGTAAGAAAGGCATTTTCCCCTGTAAGAATGCATGACATGAAAACTACTTAAACTACATGTTGACTTGCAAGAGAAATATTACACACCTATAATTTGGCAGATTCGGCCATCAAACAATCCAAATTGCCGCCTGAACACGTTAGTCTGAATGCAGAAGGCGTAATTGGACTAGTAAATAATACAGCAGAGGTTTTCGGTAAGTCACTTTTGTAGCGAAGCAGACTTTTATAGATATGTATTGACACAATTCTAAAATCGATTTCCAGATAAATTCTGTCACTTTCGTTGTAAATTCTGACACATCTGTCTGCTGTTCATTTGCTCATGGATCGATATTCTGTAAAATCTGCTTCTGGTTACGATTTGGAAATCTACTCAGTCGCAAAAAAATTAAAGCTTTTAGAATTAGAATAAGCATTTTCACTACATGAAGGAAATGAAGAAAAAATCTAGTTACCAACTGTGCCGTGTAGTAATAAACGAAGGGTACTGAATTTGGGTACAGCTATTTACTGTAAATTTGAGTGTAGCTAATTATTGTAGAGCTGTTGAACTGTAAATTTTTTTAGGAAGTTTTCTATTCATAAATCGTGGTATACTACTGGCGTGTTTGTATGCATATTACATTCAGTTTAACTGTAGTATCAATTAAAACCATACTAGTATCATCATGATTTGGATGTCTTAGCGGGTTAGTCTACAACTTGATTTGAATTCCCTCTGTTCTTGAGCCATCATCATCGTAATTAGGCAGAATTGCAATTTTAAAGATATCTTTTTCTTCGTACTCTACAACAACAACAACTACAACCACAATAAATAATAATAATAATAATAATAATTATAATAATTATATTATTATTATTATTATTATTATTATTATTATTATTATTATTATTATTATTATTATTATTATTATTATTATTATTATTCGTCCGTCAGATGAAATTAATGTCAATAGATGCAAATATCAACTTTTAAATTGAACGCGAGATGCTCACTGAATATATTTACCCAATTCAGTGAAGAGGAGGGGGAAACATTATCATTTTAGCTTGATGTGGGTCATTAAGAGGAAAGATTACTCTTATATTTTACAAAAATGTGAAAGAAAAAAATAGATGATCGATGAATAGGAAAAGTCAGAATCATCCTATTGCGATTTGATGGATTTTTGGTTAGAGATGATTTGCTCTTGGGAAGTTTTTTAGCTAAAGTAATGACAAGCTTTGAATCATATGGATTAAATCTATTTAACGGAAAATGCTGCAAGTATTCCCTAACGCATTGCTAATAAGCAGCAGTCCGTTTTTGCCTGTATGATTATTCTTTGCTTTTTGCTTACCGCAAACTTGCTTATGATTAATCTTACATGTCTCAAAGAACTTTATCCAGAATTATTTATTCACCCACAATTCTGACACTTTAAACCGTACTTGGGTGAGCCCTCTTGATACATGAAAATTTCCGTCGTTCAGGCTTCATCAAAGACGCCACTCACGCGCAGACTATCAGTTTCAAACGAGACAAATCTGTGAAATACCTGTCTGACGGTCTTGTTGGAGCGTTAATTGTTCATTTCAGACCTCATCGGCCAGTTCCATCGACCCTGCTGACAGCCAGCCGGCCTCGATTACATCAGACCAGACAGAAAATTCGTCTCGCTCACAATCAATCATGTTTAAACCACGCCCACTCCGACTGCATCATACAATGGACTCGGACGTGAGTGCCCGGCTTAAACAGCCATCGTTTCTCCGACTTCAATATTTCCCTTTTCCACTAACGATCCCTTACGGCGTAGAGAGCGAGTAAGTGAAATGTGGCGTGATAACACCGTAGACTTTATAAACTTTCCTACTTTTTCTCGTACGACAATTTTTCCTCTTTCCTTACCGGCAACTGGCGATTCATCAACGGAATGGTAGTAATTCTTTCACAACTAAAAACCGGTAAATTAAGAGCTTTCCGTCTCGCCAGGCTGCTCCTTGAAAATCATGCTTGTCACTACAAAGCCTTAAGATTCAGATGCAAGAAATATGAAGAAATTATGATGCCCGGAAGCGGGAAACAAACCCGGGTCCCCTAATCAGAACGAGGTACCATTGTCGACCTGACATATGTATCTGGTGAAAAGTGACCAGTATATTCTACACACACATACACACACACACACACACACACACACACACACACACACACACACACACATATATATATATATATATATATATATATATATATATATATATATATATATATATATATATATATGTGTGTGTGTGTGTGTGTGTGTGTTTGTGTTTTTATATTTTTATGGAGTTTAGACTCATACTATGAGTTTTATAGTTCTAGGAGAGAGAGAGAGAAAGAAAGAGAGAGAGAGAGAGAGAGAGAGAGAGAGAGAGAGAGAGAGAGAGAGAGAGAGAGAGAGAGGCATACTGACAGACGAACAGAATAGACGAGGTGCACTGGACCTCCCGCTCTTTAAAGATGACTGGCTTTGAATTCAAATGCCAGATATCCAACTGAATGACCGGCATGCTTTTATATTAAAGGGAAGTCATAGCATCTAAATTCATTGATGTCGAAAGTAAATTCAAAAGGGAAAATGGACTTGATGGTATCTCAAACAGTTCAAAGGAGTCCATACTGGTCGAATGAGTAACCAGGGATACTGTGTGCCCTTTGATATGAAGGATTGATCCTATGAACCGCCGGGCCGTGCAGGAGTTCTTTCACAGGAGCAGAGTTGATTACACGCGATAACTCTTTCCTTTTGAGACTGATGGAATGGAAATCACCCCCACCCCCGTGATACTGGAACAGAGGAAGAGGCGCTTCGAATAGGCTTCGAAATATAGTTTTAGAAATGGCTGTTTTCAAACATGTAAGTTCTCGTGTACATATTCCTCTTTGACGTATTTTTAAGATAGTTCACTCTATTTTTAATTTGGTTCTTTTAATTATTTTGTTGACAAATCCAACAAACTTACATTTAATTACATGGAAGACCTTGCTCTTTCGAACTTAAATCTAATGATAAAATATTTCGATGTACCTCAAGCAACATTCTCTAGTTAGATCACTCGAAGGTAGTGCTGGAACTACTTCAGGAATAACTAACTAAAAAATGAAATACGATCACTCTGCAGGTAACTGATCTCAAGGACCTCAATTTGAGTTCAGAGCAGACTGTTATTAGTGATGTGAATAAAAAGAGGGGTTAGGGATTTTGCCGGAAAATTTAAATACCACAAGTCGAGATGTGGCATGAGAAAGTAAATTCAAATTTTATATCAGACTAAAACATGACAAATACAGTTCGTGATGACGTTGTGACATATTTCCTTTTATCAGACGCAGAGAGAAGGTGAAAGTGCCTAGAAAAAATTCATAGCTACACTGTACGCGTGTATAATGTTGCCATGTATAAAAAAAGGTTTTAAGCTGTAATTATGTGCAAGGATTATTTTCACCTATTATTTCAGACAATATTCTAAGACTCGTATACATAAGATATATAACAGAATTATAGACATTTCGTTACTAATTTTTAAAAATGTATCATCCAATGATCACTGGTGCCCTGCTGTAAGTGGTTGTGGAGAGAAACTGAATATATTTTATGACAGAAAAAGCAAAAAAAAAAAAAAAAAATACATCAAAGCGAAATGCATTTCAACACACATCAAAGAAGCTGCGTTCCGAAGTGCCCCCGCTAATATTAAAATTGCCAATTTTTTCGAAGTTCCCTTTTTTTTATATTTCAATAACTTCTCTGGCACTTAACTCTTACTCATGATTTCTATCAGGTGACTTTGATCTTTTCAGGAAATAAGATACTTGTGACCTGGCCCTCGCTCGTTATATTTCAAGAGGAAACTTTTGATTTTTCGTTTTATGATTACCTTTTAATTAACTAGTGGTAAAAGACATAAATTCGTCACAATTTTTGGGGTCGAAGAAATCAATTATTCTTATACTCCCAATACCATTACTTTTTGTACAGTTTCAAATTTTATGACATTATATAATTGAATGAAAGATACTTATTGCAATAGTTATCCAAAGGTAGCTTGAAGGAAAGACTTAAAATTATCAGGCACTGCTTTCGGCCTTACTTATCCAGGATTATATAACTCTCTTACAGGCGTTAGCCCTCTCTCTCTCTCTCTCTCTCTCTCTCTCTCTCTCTCTCTCTCTCTCTCTCTCTCTCTCTCTTGCTTCATCCATAATTATACTATAAAAATTTCAAGTCCCTCACAGTTTTCATGAAAAGAAATCCACTTCAGTCATATCGTATCTAAAACTCGTTATACTATAATCTGCTGAAGCCTTACATTTTTGCCAGATTCTTTATATTCTTATGGCACGTGTAAGCTGTTGGTGATTATCAGACTCCCACTTCTCACCCTTTACTCATGGAGTGTTTTTGTGCTTGTTATCTAGATGGTATTGTCATTTTGAAATTTTACGGGTTTACGTAATCCACTTCATCTTTACTGTGTTATATAACCCAATGCATATGGTGGTTTGGTTTAAGGTAACTGATAGAGAGAGAGAGAGAGAGAGAGAGAGAGAGAGAGAGAGAGAGAGAGAGAGAGAGAGAGGGAGAGAGAGAGAGAGAGAGCACTGTTTTTGTTTCTTTAGATTGATAAAATTGAACACTGACTACATTCTATTCTATATATATATATATATATATATATATATATATATATATATATATATATATATATATATATATATATATATATGTGTCATAATTCTTTATTCATTTTTCCTTTTAAAGTTTTTTTTCTGAGGTGGTTTGGAACTCATACGCCTTTATGATTCTTTTAACAATTACCCATCGATTTTTGGGATTACCATGGCTTATTCCTAATTATTCAAATTGCCGAAGGCTTCTCGTTAATTCAAAGAATTAAAGGTCAGTAAATTTATCCTTCAACCCACATATCTTTACGTCTCTTAAGCTTGTGCAAATCGCAAATTGATGATAATATTTGATAGCGCCATACACTAATAAGTTAATTAAACAAACTCTAACAATTTTAATATTGTCTCATAACAGGGGTAAAAAATAACAGGGGTAAAATATAACGGGTAAAAAATAACAGGGGTAAATATAAAAAGGGTAAAAAATAACAGAGGGAAATAAATAACGGGGGGTAAAAGATAACAAGGGTAAAGAAAACAGGGGGTAAAAAACCGGGGGTAAAAAATCAGGGGTAAAATAACAAGGGGATAAAAAATAGGGGGTAAAAATAACAGGAGGTAAAAACACAGGGGCAAAAATAACAGGGGGTAAATGACAGGGGTAAAAAACAGGGGAGGCAAAAAAGGGGGTAAAAATAACAAGGGGTAAAAACAGGTGGTAAAAATAACAGGGGGTAATAAAAACAGATGGTAAAAACAGGGGTTAAAAAACAGGCGGTAAAAATAACGGTGAAAAACAAGGGTAAAAAAACAGGGGTAAAAATAACAGTGGTAAAAAAAGTGAGTAAAAACACAGGGGGTAAAAAAATATGCGGTAGAAAAACACGGGATAAAAAGAAGGGTAAAAGTAACAGGGGATAAAAAATATGGAGTAAAAACAATACAGGTAAAAAACAGGGGGTTAAAAATAACGGGGTAAAAAAGACAGGGGGTAAAAAAACGGGAGGTGAAAATAACGGGAGGTGAAAATAACGGGGTAAATAAAGGGAGTAAAAACCAGGAGGTAAAAATAACAAAGGGTAAAAGACAGGGTGTAAAAAAACAGGGGGGCAAAAATAAAGGGGGTTAAAAAAGGGGGTAAAAATAGGGGCAAGAATAAAGGGGTTAAAAAAGGGGGTAAAAATAGGGGTAAAAATAACAGGTGGTAAAAATAACGGGGGTTAATAATAACAGGGGGTAAAGAAATAGGGGTAAAAAACAGAGGGTAAAAGAACAGGGGATAAACATAACAGGGGATAAAAATATCAGGGGTTAAAAAAACAGGGGTAAGGAAATAGGGGTAAAAACAGAGGGTAGAAAAACGGGTGAAAATAACAGGGGGTAAAAACAGGGATAAAAACAACGGGTAAAAAACAGGGGTGAAAATAACAGGGGGTAAAAAATCAGGCAGTAAAAAAGGGGGTAAAAATAACAGGGGGAATAGGGGGGTAAAAATAACAGAGGTAAAAAACAGGGGGTAAAAAAGGGGTAAAAATAACAGGGGTAAAAAAGGGTGGTAAAAAAACAGGGGTAAAAATAACAAGGAGTAAAAAAAGGGGTAAAAAATAGGGGAAAATAAGCGGTAAAATACACAGGAATAAAAAGAATAGGGGTTAAAACACAGGAATAAAAAAATAGGGGTTAAAAAACACGGGTGGAAAAAAGGGGCTAAAATAACAGGGGGTAAAAACGGGGGGTAAAAATAACGGGGTAAAAATGACAGGTAAAAAAAACAAGGGGTAAGAAAAAGGGGGTAAATATAACGGGGGAAAACATGGGGTAAAAAACGAGGGGTAAAAAAAATAGGGGGTGAAAAATTAACAGGGGGTAAAAAATAGAGGTAAAAACAAGAGGTAAAAGTAATGGGAAAAAACAGGGGGTAAAAAATAACAGTGGGTAAGAAATAGGGGTTAAAAAACAGGGAGTAAAAATAACAGGTGGTAAAAAACAGCGGGTAAAAATAATAGGGGGTAAAAAAAACATGTGATAAAAAAAGGAGGTAAAAAACAGGGGGTATAAAAACAGAGGGTAAAAATAACAGGGGTTAAAAACGAGGGGATAAAAACAGGGGGTAAAAAAGGGGGTGAAAAAATAACAGGGGTAAAAAAATATGGGGTAAAAACATGGGACAAAAATAACAGGGGGTAAAAAAACGGGAGACAAATAAAACAGGAAGCAAAAAACAGGGGGTAAAAAAATGGGGTAAAAATAACAGGGGGTAAAAAAACAGGGATTAACAATAACAGCGGGCAAAAAAGGGGGTAAACAAGGTGTCAAAAATAACAGGGGTAAACAAACAGGGTGTACAATAACAGGGGTAATAAAGGGGGTAAAAACAGGCAGTGAAAAAAGGGGGTAAAAAATAGGGGTAAAAGTAACAGGGGTAAAAAAAAAGTGTGTAAAAACAAGAGTGGGTAAAAAAAAGAGGTAAAAATACAGGGAGTAAAAAAATGGGGTAAAACAACAGGGGGCAAAAAAAGGATAAAAATAACAGGGGGTAAAAAAAGGGAATAAAAAACAGGCGCTAAAAATAACAGGGAGTGAAAAAAACAGGTGGCAAAAATAACATGGTGTAAAAAAACAGGGGGTAAAAAAATCATGGGGTAAAAAATCATGGGGTAGAAACAATAGGGGCCATAAAAAAGGGATAAAAAAGGGTAAAAAATAACGGGTAAAAAATGGGGTAAAAATAACAGGGGGTAAAAAATGGAGTAAAAATAACAGGGGGTAAAAAAACCAGGCGATAAAAATAACATGGGGTAAAAATAAAAGGGGGTAAAAACAGGGGTTAAAAACAGGGGCAAAAATAACTGGGGTACAAAAGGGGGTAAAAATAACAGGGGTAAAAAATAGGGGTAAAAAGCAGGTAAAAATAACAAGGGGTACAAAACATTGATAAAATACGGGGGTAAAAAAACAGGGGGTAAAAGACCGAGGGTAAAAA
>NC_089780.1:20677665-20732665 GCF_040412425.1 Macrobrachium rosenbergii
ATGTATAAATGATATGGAGAAGTTATGCCTAATTTTATGCGTACACTTACTTGATATATAATTTATGAAAAAAAGAAAGATAAAACGGCTTTAGTTGAAAATGAAACCAAATTTGCTTTCCAAAAAAAAAGACGAATAAATGACTTCACAGACAAAATAAAAACTAACAACATTCATAATTCTACAATAAAAATCAATACTACATTCGTCGATACGATAATAACTGAAAAATACCGAAATATCAGTTGATAAACAAGAAATAGTGACAGATCAAGAGAAACGAAAATACCCTCTTGGGTAATATTCTCCAACTGACAGGGCTTGCCACCCACCTTTAGCTATCAAGAGAGAGAAACACAGCTCGTAATTCCGTCGCAGAAGACTTGTGTATCAAAGAATAAACACCATCGATCAACCTACCAATGACCTTTGATTGAACTGTAGTTCCATATCCTGACTGCTTATTGGACAAATAGATAAATAAATACTTATATATATATATATATATATATATATATATATATATATATATATATATATATATATATATATATATATATATATATATATATATATATATATATATATATATATATATATATATATATATATATATATATATGTGTGTGTGTGTGTGTGTGTATGTACATATTATATCTATCTATCTATCTATCTATCTATATATATATATATATATATATATATATATATATATATATATATATATATAGGATTGCTTGCGATCCTAGGGATAAACAAAACTACGTTCACAACTACTGAACAGAAGTGGACTCGTCCGGGTAACATCGTCCCCTCCACATTTTTTATTCGACCTACCAACTTGAATCTCTCCTCTTGACCCAACTACAATAAATAACCTTAATTACTTTGAACCTAATCTAACCTTTTTTACAACATTTCTGTATACACAGCAAATTTCATCTATTATCATCCTACATAATTCACACGAGCAACCTACATCTTTAAACGCAAGTGACATTTCATCAACACTTTTCCCGATTGAGAGTATACCAACAGACAAAGAGAGAGAGAGAACTGAGAATCGTGAGAGAGACTAAACCGAGGAAAAAATGTTAAGGTCTTTGAAGCGTTTTTCCAAGCGCAGCCAAACCTCTCGTAAAGGCAAAAGCAAAGCGTTGTGTCTGATTGCCTTCCGTTTTCAGGAATTCGTCTTTTCTGTTCTCTAACTTATTCTGAATTCATTTTCCGCTGGGATCGGTCTGACGGGTTTTAATTTCTTATGCCTTTCTAGCTTGTTATCTTTGAGAAATTGTTCGTTTGTTTGTTTATCATTTAATCAGGATTTAAATGTGATACTAATACCCAATCATAAAAAATTGTCCACCTAAATTTATATCAAATATATATACTGTATGTATATATATATATATATATATATATATATATATATATATATATATATATATATATATATATATATATATATATATATATATATATATATGTGTGTGTGTGTGTGTGTGTGTGTGTGTGTGTGTGTGCGTGCGTGTGTAGAGTGTATATATGTCGGAATATTATTATTCAAGTCATATACATTACCAGGAATGTTATTTAATTAGAGCATTATTCGACATACCTAAGCCAAAGATATTATGATATTTTTTAGGAATATACATATGACCTACAATTACGCGTAGACAAATATATTTTTCTCCCCTTGGGCATGTATCACTAATGCAATATAATATTATTATCACAGATGACTAATATAAATAATCTTACATATTATCTATAATGTTACGTAACCTTATTCAGAGTAAAAATTTCGCCGACTTTCCTAAGATGAAAATCATTTATCTATACCTAAGCCAAACAGTGGTGCTTGTATTTAGTTATCATATACTGTATAACCTTATTTCCTTCCGGACCATCACCCCTCTCATTTTCCACATCCTACCCTCGCAATTTACCTAATCCTCATCATCCTCATATTCCTCCTATCCATTTTCTACCTCTATCACTTCTCCCTTACCAATCTCCACTTTTCCAATCTTTTCCGCTGCCGTCTCCTCCTCCTCGTTCAACGGGTAATCGTTTTTACCCTGAGTTTTCTTTTGATCATCGCAGATCAATTCTATCCTCAGTCGTGGGACATCTGTGCAGGGAATGGGGCTCTGGTTTTGAGAGAGAGAGAGAGAGAGAGAGAGAGAGAGAGAGAGAGAGAGAGAGAGAGAGAGAGGAGCTCAACCCATGAAGGTAAACTGACATCTCAACTCCATAACTTTCTAAATCTTTTGAGAGAGAGAGAGAGAGAGAGAGAGAGAGAGAGAGAGAGAGAGAGAGAGAGAGAGAGAGAGAGAGAGATTGTAAATAACACAGGCAAGTAAACAGTACGTTAAGGAGAGAAAATTCTTTCATATTTAATTCAGTCTACACTTTTGGGCCCGAAACATAACACAGTATTCAGTGCACCTTGAAAATGGCTGAAGACTTTCCCTTTAATTTTTTCGCAGGACATCTGAGTTTAATCCTTAAAATGCTATTTTCGAGACTGCTTACCCTAAAAAGGCGTTCGTAATAGCTGTAGGATCATCCAATTAACCGTGATTAAGTCGCCTAGGGGAACTTTAGACAACGCGTTCAACGCGACACTGTCCATTGGGGAAACGTCTTTTTTTTGTGATGTTGTATGAACATTTTTACTGAATTTTTTTCTGGAATAGATTTTAAAACATTTTTATTATTAATCTTATGTGAGGCGGCAACGACAACTCTGCTTGATTGTTTTATATATTAGTATAGAATATTGCACACACAATTACACACAAACACACACACACGCACTATGAACTTGTATAAGCTTTTGAATGAGCAACGTCTTTATTTTGGGACATGTTTACCTAAGATATGTCGTGGCTGTAGACTTGGTAAAATGATGTGTTTCTGACGGATAAATATTGAATTACTGTAATCGTATTATTCACATAAGAAATCAATGGGAATATAAAAAAAATTACAGGTTTACCTGTAAGTCACGCTGGACTCGAATGTACATGAAAGATATATTCATAGTACTTGAACCCTCAGTTGCTGCACAAGCTATTCTTTTGTGAATGTGTTTGTATTTGTGAGTGTATGTGTGCTTGTGCTAAATATCAGAAACCGTAAATCTATTTCTTAGAAAGAGAATGTGATTTTACCAATGGACGAGGTTTTACGAATTGCATTGTGAGTAAATTTAAGGAAACGATCGCTAAACTTTTGCAGAATAAGGGTTTACGTTATTACTCTTTGCAAGGACTGAGACAAATTATTAATGTATTTGTCAGACAAGGATCAAAACAGGACATTATGTTCAACCCGTCACTATAATAATCATATATAACAATGGATTTCGAATAAACTTTTGCAAATCTAGATTCTAAAACTGTTAATGAGACATATGGAAAAATGCTTGACCTGCTTTTATCTTTATTTGTGCCATGTAAAGGTCAGCAAGTTATCACTAAGAACTTGGGATTAAATTTATGAGACGTTGCTTGCTTCAGATAATGAATTAACTAAAAGTATTCTATACGCAGATATCAAAGCGCCTATAAACGCGTATCATATATTAATACAAATATTAAGTGTAGTGCTCTTTACCTTTCTTTATAATTGTGTCTACATGAAAAACTATACGTTTTTGGCTGATAGATTTATATAATTACTGTTGAAATCATATATTTCTATGTGAAATTTAACTTTAAAAAAAATCCTCTGTTTGAAGGAATTTTTTCATTTTTTTAATGGGACACTTTTAATCAAACGGAATAATTTCGTAATTTAAACAGAACCAGTCTTAGAAGATAATGCATGAAAAATGAAGAGATATTAAATTATTATACAGACGCTTAGTTACAAAACTGAGGCACTAGCTTACGAGAAGCGATTGCAGAAATACAATAATACGTGGACTAGATGTCATTTTCCAGGCCAGCCAGGCGTTGGTATATTCATCCAAGCTTATAATATAGTTCTCTTAATAATAAAGTAAGAGTCCATGGGGCATAGAAAATTAACTATTTACTGCTGATAATATTCAAATTTTTACTCTATGCTACCTATAAATCTTGATGACATTAACATAACCTAAACAAAATACCAGTGACAAAAAACACCGAAAAGCACAGACAATGACTTATTCTCACGTTTCTCTTTTACCTCCAGAATAACAAAGTTTCCACCTCCCCGTCCTCCGAAATAACTTAACGAAAAGCCTGATCCCTCCGGTTTCGGAATAAGATTTATTGTTTACCTGAAATGTGACAGAGAGAGAGAGAGAGAGAGAGAGAGAGAGAGAGAGAGAGAGAGAGAGAGAGAGAGAGAGACGAGAGTCCTTTCCAGAAACGGGGAGACCATCGTAAATAACAAGAAGGATTTCACGGTAAGAGGCAAAATGAAGGGAGAAAGATTCACTTGCTGATGAAAGAGAAGAGGGGATGAAGGACTTTTGGCTCGAATGTGAGTGAGCTTTTGTTGATGACTATTTTATATATATATATATATATATATATATATATATATATATATATATATATATATATATATATATATATATATATATATATATACAGTATATATACATATATATATATATATATATATATATATATATATATATATATATATATATATATACATACAACACACACACACACACACACATATATATATATATATATATATATATATATATATATATATATATATATATATATATATATATATATATATATATATATATATATATATATGCTGACCTAAATTTCTGTCCATTCTTTGTTTCCATATTTGGGAAAATTCATAGATAATGAAGAGAGAGAGAGAGAGAGAGAGAGAGAGAGAGAGAGAGAGAGAGAGAGAGAGAGAGAGAGAGTTCATGGAAACAAAATTAAAAGTGCATCTAAGAGTCATCTGTAACTCGAGACCAATTACCAAGACTTTGAAATCGATAAGCTTATGGAACACCGATTGTATGAAGGATCTAAGGGGAGCCTTGTGACTAATCAGAGGGTGAGGGTGAAGGACACAAGGTGCCACACATTACCTGTATTAATAGGTAGTTAGTCAAGCCCTCTTCACGTAATTACAGCGTAGATATTACGCACGTATTAAAAGCAAATTACAGAGGCTGAATACGCTAGCAGCGAAGACATGACAAGGTTTTTCGTGTAGCAAAATGATGGTAATTATGTCTTTTAGCTTCAAAAAAAAAATTAAGTCAATTAAATATACACTGACTGTAACTTAAACACCGGAAATATCACTAAAAATATGGGACGAAATTTAGAAAAAAAAATCTAAATGAGAATCAAAGAAAAATTCCTCTTAATATCTGAAACAATAAATCAGTCGCTGGTAATATGAAGGGAACTTTAACACTGAATTTATCACAAAAAAAAAAATTGGAGACTGTATTTAAAATAATAAAATCGAAATTATGCATATTATTTAGATGACTGCTACTCACGGCATTAGCGGAAGTTGGCAATAAATGCTGAATATTCAATTGGCAAACATGAAACACTGCATGACCCACATTAGCCAGGTAACGCGTTCGGCAGTGAGTGCCAAACAGGTTGTATGAAACGGTAATCATATCGTCTGTGCCGGGAAAAGGTCAGTATATAATTAACGAAATGGAGCGACAGTGTTAGTTTGCGAAATATGTTACGGCGTAATAATTAATTGCTTGTTTGTATCCTATTGCTATGCATCAAAGTGTTTATGCATTTGAACATAATGGCATAATTTGATAGAGAGGCAGTCATTTAAATTATGATTGGATAAATAATTTCATGGAGAATTATTTCTCTCTCTCTCTCTCTCTCTCTCTCTCTCTCTCTCTCTCTCTCTCTCTCTCTCTCTCTCTGTTATTAAAAATAAAACGTATTCCCTCGATTTTTTAAGTCTAACATTTTAAACAAAATCCATATATTGTATTGAAACGCTTTACCTTATAGAATTATTTAGATTAGTTTCACATTCAATGCTAGTCAGTATAGTAAGTAAAAACTGCGTTCTATCTACTACAACCGTCATTAACCTACATTATCATCTGTATAATCAAAGTATCCTATTTTCCACTGATTTCTTAATTCACTCTGATTACACTCAGCAGCTTTCTTTGACATATTACAGCGTTCAACCACAGAAACAGAAAACTGTATGGTAAAAAATGTATCCCTGCGGAACAACGGCAAACAAAGAAGAAAAGACTCACGATGATTAAAGCGGATAAAAAAATTTTAAATACCTTTTATGGATCCTTTTTTAGTTTCCTCGTCCACTAACGGAGATATATAATCAATGGTCAACACCTCATTATTCTGAATGCAATGTGATATTTATTGCTCCCTGAAATGAAAAAAGTCAGCTCATGAAAATGTTTTCCTCACATGTACAGAACATCAAAAGAAACAAAGGGACTTCCCTACTTGAGGCATATTAAAATGAATATTAACAGTGTTAAAATTAAATATTGTTCATAGGACATTTCCTTGCTGAGACACCTTCAGGATTCGAAGGAAATGTAGTGACACTGAGGCAAGTTATCCTCAATATCCCAAACATTTCTCATCCCTTTTCCAGAAGACAATATATCGTGTGCTATTTTCTTTTCGTATTCTCCTTCATTATATTTGTTGCCTTTCGTAAATTTCTACATGCTGTTTGCTTGTGCTAAATCAAATTTAACTGTCAATGTTTATTACGTTTCTTCTTGAGCATATGAACACCTTGGATATATAAATAAATAATATTTTGTGTTATGAGAGCAGTTGGTAATGCTATTTCATAACAAAACTGAAATATTTGTACTTGCAAAATTCTGTTAATTATTCCTCCTGTTCAAATCCTTTTTACTTTTTGATCCACCAAAATTGTTTTAATTCTACTGTGTATTTCTTACACATAACCAACACATTACGAGTATGTCTCAATCATTTATATGAGGGCATATGTCACATCTCTTAATTGAGGACACCAGGATAACATATGTAATGTTTTTGTCATCAGCATAGATCTCTTTTTGCTAATAAATATCTAAAAGCGATAAAGTTCCTTGGGAAAATACAGCTTGATAAAAGGATCGAAGCTCGAAATGTTGACAAAGAATTGTGAACGTAAACTTCT
This sequence comes from Macrobrachium rosenbergii, assembly GCF_040412425.1. Classification (NCBI taxonomy): domain Eukaryota; kingdom Metazoa; phylum Arthropoda; class Malacostraca; order Decapoda; family Palaemonidae; genus Macrobrachium; species Macrobrachium rosenbergii. Next base: position 20,684,824 of record NC_089780.1, read on the forward strand.
ATGGATTAACAATAACTGGTAAGTGTCACGAGAGGGAAAACGTATATTGTAAAATCAATGATGTAACAAATAATTCTTTTATCGTTTCCATTATCCTAAACGCAATTTTTTTTAATTAGGCTTGAGAAAGAAAATGCCAGCAAATTTGTACATCAGTACAGATGACTGTAGACTATTTATAAATCTCAGTTATAATAAACTATGCGTTGTTAGCACAAAAATAATGAAATGATTTATAACGTAAAAAAAAAATACCAGAATGATGACAACATATGCAAAAGAAACCTCTATAACTGACCCCAACCTCTGTGCCACTACTTAACGGAATTTTAACAATAATCTAATATACCCTCTATATATAGAAAACAAAGAGACCAACGCTTCCGGAAACTGTGAGATAACGTCATACCTTCGCATGATTCATTGCAGTGGATGACAGCGTTCGTCACTAGATCATAAATCATGTCTCGGTATTAGTCAAAAGGTCCCCGAGGAATGCTGAAGCTAATTTCAAAAGAGACACGAGTGTTGGTGACGGAAGTGGCGCTCATGATTGTGATGGTAATGTAATGGTCGGCGACATTTATTGAAAATGTGTGAAAATTTGCACTGCTGCTTTTCCTACTACTACTACTACTACTACTACTACTACTACTACTACTGCTGTTAATAATAATAATAATAATAATAATAATAATAATAATAATAATAGTAATAATAATAATAATATAATAATAATAATGTTATTAACAGTTTTTAGTTTTTTACCTCGGGGCAATAAAAGAACGAATATATATATATATATATATATATATATATATATATATATATATATATATATATATATATATATATATATATATATATATATATATATATATATATATATATATATATATATATATATATATATATATATATATATATTTACAAATCTACAACAGAATGTGTGTGTAGGCAGAAACAAGAACATTCTGTCCGCACAGAATTCTATAATGTCCACAGGAACCTTCACCCATTTTCTGTGTGGAGAAACCCATGAATCATCGCAAATAACTGGGTGTGAAGTGTCTTTACGAAAGTCGTTAGAATCAATTGTATTCCTTTGTTGCACACTATATGCCTCGAGGGTAAATTCCACATAAATCAAGTGAAGTGTTTGTTATTCAACAATCCTTTTTATTCACCGAAAGAATTTATTGGTTTTTACGTTATCTATGATTCGGATGAAAGAATGATAAAAGCATTGTTTTAGTTTGGACAATGTGTTCGTGGTCTGCTATTCCTTTTTACATTTTTTATCAGTATTTATTCAGAATATTGAAATTCTCATTGCCATCAGACGTATTATTATTATTATTATTATTATTATTATTATTATTATTAATATTATTATTATTATTATTATTATTATTATTATTATCAGCTATTTTAAGTTATATTTTCCAATATTTAAGGAAACCATCAATTAAACTGATAATTTGTGTCATCATTTTCACAACTACTCATCAATTATTTGCAAGCAGTAAATGTATAACACAAAAAATCCTTTAAAAGATAAAATTATCGTACCTCTTATTAAAATTCTACGAAAACAAAACGAGGGCCATCATGAATATACATAAATTATAGAAACTGGGCCACGAATCTAATAAAAGCACCTTGTAACCTTCTGAAAATAGAAACATCTTTTTTTAAGTTAGAGAAAATTCAAGAACAAGGTATATTTCTCGTGAATTACCACCTGTCAGATAATGTTTATGTTCCTTAGGCTGTTACACAACACACACTTCAAATTTATGACTGTCCGAGGGAATATAATGAAGAGCATGAAGAACGATTGTTGAAACAGAAATTGTTATAATTAAGAAAGATTTCTGGGTTTTAAAAAATGACACGTGGAAACATGGCACGCGGAGAAGCTTAAGTTAAGAATACAGTTGACGGATCGAATGAACGCCGGAGATTATATTTCACTTTTGAAAGCCTTTCCTGTATGATTTCCTTTACTTAAACTATGCACATCTAGAAAATAATGAAATTTAGCTAGGTATGGTGTTTCTGGTGTAAGTTAAGATGAAAGAGAAAATTTTTTTTTTTTGGGGGGGGGATACGTTTAGAAAGGATATCTGCTTCCTGGACTGGAGAACTCAGGTGTGCCTTTACAAATGATTTTTCCTTACTACGTAATATTTCACTTGCACCCATATAATTTCAGTGGCATTATAGTGTCAGTGATATGGAGGTAGCATGACCACTTAGGGTCCATGGTTTCTTCCAAGTCTGTCAATTACATAATCAATATCCTCACATGAATATGCCTGCGATAAACTCGCATTTATTCAGGTTATCTCCTAGATTTACGCGGTACAAAAGTAAATGAAAAAATCCCCATTTTTTTTAATAAACATCATGAAATAACTCTAATAAAATGAGAACTCATCTAGGCTAAGAGTAAAAAAAAGGATGAAAAAATATTGTGCATACACTCAAGGAAAGTAATAAATACGCAAGATTCGTCTTCTGTGACATACGTCATTAATCCTCTATCGACGAATGGAATGAGATATTCAGAAATGGATTACTGAACCATAACTGTTATCCATGCTACGCGTGAAGAGACCATATCTTCTTGGAAAAATAACTATTAAAGAAAAAATAATCAGAGATTGTGTGCTCTCTCAGTTGTATTAATTTTTTATAAGTGATGTAGATATCTCATAAACCTATACAACCTTTAAGCATTCACAAACATTTACAAGCAGCATTTTGTCTATATTATCTCATTTCTTTTACTTCTCTGTAAAGTATTCAGATATAACCAAAATAAAATCTTATGTCATTCTCTTTTTTTTTTTTTAATTTACCTTTTTCAGAAAAAAAATAAACACCTAATTTCTAGATTTCCCAACTAATATATCCTTAATAACTGTTCCTAATAAAAACCTCGCACCCAAATTCTGGAACGGAAAAAAGGAACTATTCCTGTGTGGCCTAATTCGATCCCAGGTTACGAAAAATTCCAATCCAGCACTGGACTTCACAGGCTGCCGTTATATTTATATTCTCACCCCTTTGGCCAAGGATCCAGGTCAACCAATTTCCATTCCATACTTTTTTTTTCTTATGATTTGGCGTTATCCTCGATTAGTGGCACGGGAGACAGGTTAATAACCGGAAATGGAATTAACAGTAGAATTCTCTCTCGTTCAGGTTTGATCATTTTGCCGAACGCAGAGCGATTTGGCATGTTAACTTTGAACGTTTAATGAAGGTGTACGATCATCTACAAACATGGCTTCGTTTGTGGGCGGCTTTTTGGCTGTTGTTTACTATAGGAATTATTCACTCTAGGAATGATTGCAGTTTCTAATTCTGGACAAGAATTTTTATTAACTTTTTTTCTAAAGCCGTTGTTAACTTGATACGCAATACATACATGCACACTTGCATGCATATATACATGCACACATACAAACACACACACACGCATATATATATATATATATATATATATATATATATATATATATATATATATATATATATATATATATATATATATATATATATATATATATATATATATATGTGCAGTGTATACATAATTCACTCCACGTTCACTTAAACTTTACGAGCAAAAAATATATGAGGTGGCATTAGGTATAATAAGCTTACACTTGACAAGTGTTAGCAATTGTTAAATGTTATTATTTACATGAAAAATTTATGTTACGAGACCTTATGTCCGCTCATCATTTAAAAAGAAGATTTTGAAATAAATATAGAACAGCAAATGATCCACTAAACATAGCAATCTTTTTTATTATGTTTACTAGATATAGTCGCTGCTCTTATACATACATACATTACCACAGGTGAAAAATAAGAAACGGGATGTAGGTCCTGACCGGTTTCGACTTAAAAAGTCAGTGTTTTCATCTATGTTTTTAAGAGCATTACGGGTATGTAGCCCTGAATATATTGATGATGAATTAGATAAGATTAGGAATGCAGGCAAAAAAATTGAAATATCCTGATAGTGTATTAAACAGTGCATTTGAAGCGGCAAAAAAGACTATGTATCAAAACCAGAAAGAACCTTACAACACAAAAAATTTGCTTGTTTTGCCTTATAATAATAATATGAAAGATATCCCTCATCTTCTTAAGAATTTTGGTGTTAATGTCGCATTTAAGAACAATACAACAATGAAAAATGTACTTATCAAGAACTCCCAGACAATACTAAAGGGTGTGTATATAAAATTCCGTGTAAGTCTTGTGACAACTTTTATATTGGCCAAACCGGGAAAGCACTGGAAAAAAGAATTGAACAGCATAAGAAATGTGTGAGATATGCACAAGGGAACAGTGGTATATTTGTACATGTTAGTGAGAACAATCATGCTATCAACTGGGAAGGGGCAAAAGGATTGTATATTCTAATAATGCACTGGAAAGGAACATCATTGAATCTAGCTTTATAAAGAAAGTTACAACCATAATATGAATATCAGTCAAGGGATGTATAAACTTGATCCTTTAATATCAAAAGAAATTTGTAAATTGTTTAAACTTTAAGGTAGGCAGTAGAGATGTATGAAAATAGGATTATCATATTTGTAAACACAGTACGAGGGTAGTAAGGGAAATGAGTTTCTAAACTCTGCCTCCATGACACCTGTCAGGTGTGGATCTGAGGTGGGGTATGGTCTGTTGATCAGCAATGTCCCCTGAGAGTCTATTGTGATTTTTAGCCAAATGAGTTTTAAAGGCCACTCCTACCTCGACACCGGCCTGAGTGGGGATATGGAGTCTCTAACGGTTGTGTATGTTCGTCAGTACTGTTCTTGTAGTATATATATTTGTGATGTCTCATACTCTGTATCAGTCCTTCGTCAATGGCTTGGAAATAAAGTCGAAACCGGTCAGGACCTACACCCCGTTTCTTATTTTTCACCTGTGGTAATGTGATAAATGAATCACGTACAAAAGTGATAATAATCATCATATATATATATATATATATATATATATATATATATATATATATATATATATATATATATATATATATATATATATATATATATGACTATTTATCACATCACCGTGATTCATATACAATCAGAAAGCTACAAACGTCCTTTAATATCCAATTCGCTCTACCTCGGAAATAATATATTTTCATATATGTTACCGAAGGGGAATTTTTTAGTTGATAATAAGTCCACCGTCCCGTGGGGTCGAACCAGCGACGGACGAGAAATCAGGACTACAGTGACGCACTAACGGTAACATATATAAAAATATATTATTTCCGAGGTAGAGCGAATTGGGTATTAAAGGACGTTTGTAGCTTTCTGATTATATATATATATATATCATAACATCCTTTCTTCAAATGGCGAGTGGACATTCTTTCCCTAGAAACAACGACGATGGAAAACACCAAATCCAAGTATGCAAATAAGGCTAAGAGAAAAACACAAAACGTATTGCAGCCGAAAGACCTTGGGAGGTAGGGAGGGGGGAGGCGGGCGTGAGAGAGAATGAGACGGAGACTCACATCACCCATTAATTCCGAAAAAAAGGCAATTATTGGACAAGGGTTTCTGCATTAATGAGGATCTCCCTACTAACTTATGTGACAAAGCAGTTCCTGGCTAGTCTTGAGAGAGAGAGAGAGAGAGAGAGAGAGAGAGAGAGAGAGAGGCTGAAGTCTCTCACAATTAATTGTTTATTAATTTTCATTTTACATTTATGCCATCCTACCTACTTGATAGTAGATGCTTGACGCACAAACATGATGAGTGACAATATATAGCTTCAAGGTTTATGAAAAATTACATATACATGAAACTAGTGACATAGAAAAAGAACCGAGAGAATGACTCTTTGAATAAGATTATTTTTTTTTTAACTAGTTCAGTACACAATAGTGCCATGAGGCTCTCCCACTATCCTCCAGTATAATTCATAAAGGAAGAGTATGTGGGCATTAGAGTTACATGGTACTTGATATAGAGGGTGTTAGAACATTGTAAAATATGAAATGAAGGATTTCAGTTTTCCATTTACTTTCTTTCGTATCTTTTTTTCTTGCTAATTTCTAACGCTCTCTCTCTCTCTCTCTCTCTCTCTCTCTCTCTCTCTCTCTCTCTCTCTCTCTCTCTCTCTCTCTCTATTGTATAAAATCTTTGCCACATCTAAATTCCCAAAACTTCAGGCTTTTTCAGGCTTTATAACAGCAGATATTAGCAATATGAAGGTAAATTTATAGAAGGCAACAATATTTGTTTACCTGTTTCAAATGTGCTATTAGGCGAACGAACACACATCAACCTTAATACTTGATAGAACATCCTTTGTGTCACAACAACCTTGCTTCTCCCGGAAAGTGCAAGAGCAAATATATTCGATAACACGGTCGTAATTTCGAAAACATCTGATAAAATTTCCATTATTCAAGTCCCAGAGGCTTCCTGCCCCGGAAACCTTCGTAATGTTGGGCCATGAAACTTTAATGTTAGGTCATGGGAAATGATATATTAGTTCCCGGGCGAGAGAGACATAAAATACAAATATTTTCGAAGGAATTCCGTGAGGCACCGGGAGATATTTTTAACTATAATTCCTGGACTCGAAAGTCGCCGTCTTCCAGTGTCACTTTTTACCTTGTTATTTTTCTTTTCGTTTCATTAAAAAAGGAGAAATGTTTTACACGGTATTTTTATAGCCCCGGGAATTGAAAGAATGATGCTCAGAGGTATGAAATAATACTAGAAGGATGAAGGATTAATGAGACTGAATCTTTCAAAAATTTGGTAACAATGGTTTACAGTACACCCGAGTTGAAATTTAGAGACAGACTAAAAAAGGCAAATCAGACTATGCGTACAGTGAATAAGGTCTTAAAATTAACTACCTATAATTGACAATGAAAATGAGATTATGTTCGTCTAGCTCTGTCTGTACTGACTTATGTATATGAATTATGCATGGGAATGCAAATATATCTAAATGACTTTATAGATTTAAAAAAAAAATTAAGGACAATATTAGGAGTCAGTTGGTAAAATAGGTAGAAAAATTATGCTATAAGGGAAACTGATAGTTTTCTATGTAGGTGAAGCAATAATGAAAGGGAGATGGAGATATCTGTTTTTTTAAGTATCATCATTGGATGAATAAAAAATATTTGTACTTTCGAAGAAAAATATCACCATTTACGTTAACATAACTAAAATAAACGTATGCATGAATCAGTCAAAAACAATATTCCATTCATATCATATTCAAAGCTCCGTTTTTAAATGACAATAGTAGGCATTCCGCGTTCATGTTTTTACAATGAGACTTCGATTGGTTTACCGTATATGGTTTGAATATGTACAATTCGCGATTTTTCCGGACGTCGTGTCGTGTTGGTGAGGCAATTTCTACTGAATAAATATTTATAACTGTTTTGCTGAATTACGCAGGAAATCAGAGCTAATGTATATAACAACATTATCTCAAAGGAATAAAGAAGATTAATGTAAATCTCTCACAGACAACGAAAGGTCATATGACTAGGATACACTGCAATAAAGTAATCATATATTAATGACTAGTTATTATCGTTGCAAAACCAGATTTTCCCATTCCTTTCTTGATTAGGTATCTTCGGACTATTGGCAAGGGATAATTCCTAACAAATGTGTGTTTTATATATATATATATATATATATATATATATATATATATATATATATATATATATATATATATATATTTATATATGATATATATATATATATATGTATATATATAATATATATATATATATATATATATATATATATATATATATATATATATATATATATATATATATATATATATATATATATATATATATATATATTGCACAGTTGCTCAGACTCTGAACAACCGTGGTTTACTGTATCAGATCCTGAAATGTTAAGTGACAACGAAACTTTGATGATAATGATATACTGTATATTAAAAGGAAACTTATACTCAAGAAAATCCATTATTCTATACAGATAAAAATACAATATACTCTCGCTAAAATAATGACGACTTCAAAATTTAAAAAAAAATTATTTTGACTCGCGGATTGCAATCCTTTAACAAAAAGAAATAGTCGTTGTCATTTGCATTTACTTTAGGACTTGTTAAATGAGGAGAAATTTCCACGTCATTAGGAATGAAATGGTTCTAATGACCGCGAGAGTCTGAATGCAGTCCCGCGTTATTTTCTGGGCGGGGGCGGGGAATGCGTCCTCTAGGATGTTGGTCTGAGGAAGATAAACATTAGTTTTCTTTGTTGTTGCTAATGTATTGCGTTAATCTGATTTTGTTGAGGTGTTGCGCTAGATATTTTTATATGTGTGTTTTTTTTTCTTTGTAAATGCAGAGTACCACGATGGGAACAAGCAAAAAGAGGAAATAAAATAAAGTTACTTGAAACAGGATTTATATGTTATATATATATATATATATATATATATATATATATATATATATATATACACACATATGTATACATACTATACACACACACACACACACACACACACACATATATATATATATATATATATATATATATATATATATATATATATATATATATATATATATATATATTCATACACATATATACATTTCTATTTCTCATGTAAACTATCTTTCTCTTTCCAGCTCCACCCTTTTGCAAATTCATGTCAAAATGTAATACAGAAGTACTGCACAAAATGGAAGAGTAATATAAATGTTGCATTGTCTCATATTTCACCAACGTATAACTGACAGCAATTTCGCATGCCATGTGCAGTTTTTGAGTGAACATTTTTACTTCTATGAAATTTTAGCACAAAATTTATTACTTTTTTTTATGTCCATCGTTCTGTGACTGTTCTCCATTACATCATTCGTTACTTTGGTCTTTTGTAAACATCTTTTTCACTCTCGATATTTTGTTGTTCTAATTGTTCCAGTGACATATGTATACAAGTTAGTATCAATGCATATGCATGTATGTATGTATATACATATGTATGTTTGTGTGTGTGTATTCTTTGGAGGTCGTAAATGGAATGTTGTTCTTTATGTATTCAATTTTATTTTAACCTTGGTTTTATTTGTTATTTACCATTTACCCTACTACTTTCTTTCATTTACAAATACTAACCTTTGAGCTTTTCAGAGTCATGATATAAATAAGATAATTCATATATTTCTCTCTTATGGAATTTGTCACGCTTGTACTCTAACTGAGTTCTAGTGGATGAGAATTTTGAGCAATATATAAGTAATAACCTTTCCTGATACCTGCCCTTACACCCGTTTCGAATCTTTCTTATCATTTCAAAATAAAGTATAGCACACAGAAGGGTAATAATGACATTTTATGAATATTTATGATATCTATCATGAAAAAAATCCTTGAAAACAAAAAAAAAAAAAATGTTCAGACTCAAAGACTGGTTTCATTGCAGATTTCTAAGTAACCTATAAATCCGTTTAAGGTGTATGTATAATATTATATAATCCAAAGAAAATTTCATAAATACCACGTTTTTAATTATAACACCTTTGATTTACTATGAAAGGTTTTGCATCGGCAATTATTCTAATATACAAAACTCATTTGAATGCAACTGTGATATTCTAGTGGCATATTCAATAGACTGGCGTTTAATACTTTACAGCTGCGATGACAAATTACAAATATTTAAACCATCCGGGATACGTTAACTGATCTCCATAGCAAAAACATGAAGGCTAAATTGCTACTAATGCAAATTTAAAGCACGGCTCTGAATAGTTAATGGCTTACAGGAAGGGCTCAGAGTTATGAATGAATGCATGTTGCTCTTTGCATTAATGCAGCTAGTGTTTAAAATTACTGTAAATAATTCGTATATTTAATTGAAAGTGGCGTTTCATCATTTATTAAATAATGATATCTCTGAGAATTAAGTTTTCAGTTGTCGTCGAGTACATTATTTTTTTTCATAACCCAAACGTTTTATACCGCAAAATATTTAGAGTTTTTTTCTAAGTGATAAAATAAAATGGCTACTTCCAAAGGGCACCTCGGAGTGAATGGCGGTAATGTTATATTCTTTATAACACAACATACTTTATGCTGCAAACTATTTAGAGCTTTTTTCCAACGATAAAACGAAATTATTAATTCTAAAGGGTATCTTGGAGTGAATGGCTGTAATGTAACGTTCTTTTGGACTGTAAACTCTTCGAAATACAGATTTCAAATCGTTTTATCTGTTATGATACCGAAATGATAAGGATCGGTCTTTGAAGTCAGAGGGCCTACAAAAATATAGTGCAAAACATTTCTTCATAAATGACGGGCCGAATAAAAAGGAGAAAGGTCACAAAAGGAGAGAGATATCGTTTGAACCTGAGAGATAAAGAGAAAAACAACACCCCGTACTTTCATTTTATGTTCTTCGCATTGAGGAACTGACGTATCTCCTTCTATGAACCAATATTAGAGTCTCTTGGTACGAAATTATGAAGGTTCCCACGTTACGACGCCTTAAAGAATTAAAAATATTGAAGCAATACCTCATATTTTTAAAATGAGCAGCGTGATATCCAATTATTTTCTGTTTATGGGAGAAAATAAGTTTGCGGAATAATTCCTAGACAGAAATACATAATTATGTATTTATGTGAATGTACCGCTATATTCAGATAATCTTAAACAGTTTGATGTAAGAAGCATATCAATTGTCTGAAAATGAGACTCATGTTATTACAATCTTTAGTAATAAAATCAGTTTTTTTAGGGACAGAAATAAAAAAAATATTAACTGATAACTCCTGAGCAAAATTCAGACATCCCTGGTGCTACAGTATGAGAATCGAATGATTAAGCCTTCAGAATTCTTGGAAACTGGCTCATGAGGGTATTCTTATCACGCATTTCAGAGCAGCCACCCCCAACTCCCCTACCCCCATTAACCAGGGTCCCTACAGAAATTGAAGTTAATTATTAGGGTTGAATGGGTAGCAACAGGTACTCATCTTGGAGTCTTGTTGGCTAATGTGTAATGGCTATTGTGAACGACAGTTTTTTCTAACCGTTCCAAATTTACCACCTCTGCCAAGCATTACTCAACGAAGTATATTAGTACAAAGCTATTTTTCGATCTTCACTAAATTTACAGCTAACATTACTATCGAAATATTAATGGTACTATATTTTATTGGTGGATTTATGTACAAAGACAACAATTTGATCTAAATTTTGTCGTTCTATGAAAACTTACTTTTTATATTCTTTCGTCTTATTTTTTCTAGATTGCTTCATTTTTGTTATCAACATGCTAAGTTTCAACAAACTGGCAGATTTACGACGGGCAACCGAATAACATTTCATGATATATTTGAAGTGATTTCATACGAACGCAGGTTGAAATTATGATAAAGCTATTGACATAAGTTCCGACTGACTGGATGCATTCTAAAAGAATAAATTGTTTTTATAAACCTTTAGGGTGGATTTGATGAACCAGAACATTTCTCTGCTTTATAGAAGGTTTACAGTTTATCTCAACAGTTAATTATTAATTGTTTGAGGATAAATCCTTTTCAGTTTATATTTTGCGTAGCTTGTAATAAGTATTATCTTCATCAGTGGAAATAAAAGAATTTATCATATCATTTCATGCTTTAAGCCATGTATCTGATTCTAAGATATGTGGATATTGGACGAATAAAAGAAACTGGAACAAAGCACCATCATGTGAAGCATGACAAAACGGTTTGTAAATCCTTATAACTTGCAATAGAAGTCTCTCTCTCTCTCTCTCTCTCTCTCTCTCTCTCTCTCTCTCTCTCTCTCTCTCTCTCTCTCTCTCTCTCTCTCTCTCTCTCATGATTTATGCTCTTGGAATCTTTCAACCTTTTCTTACAACCATTCCCTCTAAAAAATTCAATATATTCAAAAACGAATTCTACATTAACATTAAATGTACCTTTTATTCCTTCTAGACACAACCGAGCTCACATAACTGTAAGTGAACATTTTGGGGATTCTGTTTTAATTAAGGTCCCTCGGCTCCTCCCAGGCACGTCACGACAGATGTGACCACAATTCGGCCAGTGGCCCAGCCATGTGCGCGGATCAAAAGGCAGCGGCTACTTCATTACAGTACGTTCGAGCAATAAAGGGATACTATTTTTTTCTAGATGTATTATTTGCTAGATGGTTCATTTCTTTTTTTTTATTACAGAGGATTTGATTCAGTCTGGTTTTAGAAGTACCATAAACTTATTTATGACGTGGTGCTTAAGGGATCATATTCTTTTTTTATTTTCTTTTCATTTTCTAGCAAAAATTTCAATGTTATTGGAAAACATTAAGGGGGAAACTGCGAGGGAGAGGATCAGCATTCCTCTCTCTCTCTCTCTCTCTCTCTCTCTCTCTCTCTCTCTCTCTCTCTCTCTCTCTCTCTCTCTCTAAAATATATATATATATATATATATATATATATATATATATATATATATATATATATATATATATATATATATATTCGATTTTTTTTGCTATAAGGTTTTACATCGTCTTTATGAAAAAAAACCCATTCGATACAGAAATGATCTCTCTCTCTCTCTCTCTCTCTCTCTCTCTCTCTATCTCTCTCTCTCTCTCTCTCTCTGCCGCAGAGTTAGCAATTTCAGCACCCAATGACTTTGAAATTGGTTTGAAAGGCGTAATTGGGGAAGGGTTATCACGTAATTGGCAATAACAGGGTCAAAATTCCCCAGCACCAGCGTCGGAGGTTAATCGTGTTTACTTATTATCAGTGAAAAAGGAAATTAGTTTTATACAAACTGCTTTCATAGGTGGCTGTGGAAAAAGAATAATTGAATTTACATGTATCGCATAATTCACGGTTGCAGATCTACATATGGCTAAGGACAGATAAGACTGCATCTAAGATTATATACTAATTCGTCTGAGAAAATGGGCAAATAATTGCATAAAACAAAAACATATATGTAGCAATAGTAAATGACGAGAATTTGATGTTAATGATTGTTTCGTATAGTTCACGGTTGGAATTGAAATGTAAATTATTATCTACAGATGGATAAGGACAGATAAGACAGTATATTAGATTGTATACTAATTCGTCTGAGAAAATGGGCAAATAAATAACTGCATAAAACAAAAAACATATAGGTAGCAATTCTAAATGACGAGAATTTGATGTTGGTGACTGTTTCCCCGCTCTTACAAAAAATATATTTACAAATTTAGGACATACTACGGGTTGTTTGAATGTCCAGTACATAAAAGCATACCTGAAGAGCATCTATCGAAAAGGTAAGCCTACATCTTTAACGTTTCACTTTGCCGGTATGAATAAAGTTTTCTAAAAACTACGTGCATACCTATGGGAAGAAAGAAAAAAACTAAAATTTTTGAGGAATGATATGGATCCTATTCAAAGTGAATATATTACCTGAAATTGACATTGAGTGTTTAAATACCTTGTAAGCAAGCAAGACATGCAATGCAAAATTTATTTTACGTATGTTGATAAGAAATCCTGTCAAAGTAAATAATAATATTGTCACAACTAAGCCAGGAACGCAGAGTGATTTACGTGAACCAATATTCTGTAATTAAAAAGCAAGTACAGTTTCAAATATTTTTTTATAATTCAAAAATAAAAAAATAACGAGCTGAAACGGGTCTAAGACGGTGATTAAAATAACAGTATGTTAACGGCTATTATGGAGAAGCTTTGCTTTTTAAGAATTCGAAAAAAAAAAAATTTTTCAAGGAAAAAAAATTTTATCTTGCAAAAATATAGTTTTTATTACGCCAGTGAATCAAACGTTTCCTTGAGACCTGTTAAAACATATGAAGAATCGTAAAATTACTTTTTTGCTGGAAAAAAACAAACTTTAGGTCTAAAAGAAAAAAAAAAACACAACCAACAAATGTACAGAATGGAGCTCCTAACCGAAAAATATTTGCAATTTTTGACGAAAACTCTGCGCCGATGAAATTGCAGATCATGAATCATTATTAACCCTTTCACAGAACGAATGGTTGTTATGACCTTGGCCTTAATGGCAGGTAAAGTAATTAACTCACAGGATGTTCCGATAATGCAGAGAGAGCAATGAAACTTGGTATTTATTGCAAATGAGTCTGGCAATTTTATTTATGTTTATGGAATTTTAAGTAAAGAGGAGATTAATGATAACTGTATCATAGATTTCATTCCTTTTTTATATGATTTATATAATACTCCCATGGGAAATTAGATTCATATGTATGATATATATATATATATATATATATATATATATATATATATATATATATATATATATATATATATATATATATACACATATATATGTATATAAAAATATATATACATCTATATATATGTATATGTATATGCATATATATATATATATATATATATATATATATATATATATATATATATATATATATATATATATATATATATATATATATTTAGTGACACCAAAAAATATTTACCTTCCAGCTCTTTGCGACACTCTTAAGCAAGTTTACTATCTAATGAAGGCTCTTCCTCATCTTGTTTACAAGCTACAACAGTTGACTGAAGACCAGGTACATAATTCACCGGTGATCATTCAGTTAGCGCGCTAAGCTCCATATCACTGGCACCACGAGATGAAACGAGAGAGAGAGAGAGAGAGAGAGAGAGAGAGAGAGAGAGAGAGAGAGAGAGAGAGAGAGAGAGAATTACAGTTAATTTCCTGTCTTCCAAACTGATTCCCTGAAAGGTGATAATGTAAAATAATGGAATGGCATCACAAAGCAATAGTTTCAAAGTGCTTTAGAAGCAGTTTTTGCTTGACCGAATGCAGCAAATTGAATCAGGTACACCTCTAAAATATAAGCAAAAGTTGGTAGAAAATGGTGAACTGGAGAACTAAAACGGATGGAGAGAGAGAGAGAGAGAGAGAGAGAGAGAGAGAGAGAGAGAGAGAGAGAGAGAGAGAGAGATCTGAAATTTATTTCATATTCTCATAAATCACTTATATTCGAATGATAAGTAGAGATATATATCTCCGTTTTTCAGTAACCTTTATGACGCAATTGAGAAAAATCCAGAGAAAAATTTATATATTATATGGTTCAAATTGTATCTTGATAACCATGAACAGAATTAACATACTGGAGAAGTTCATGGAATAGTGACCCTTATCTTTTCCTGCATTCATTTAATCTTCAAAATAACGAAATTTCTACGAAATCAGATGAAAATCTAAATTAAAAAATGGCCATGCAACACTTCAATCTTTGCGCGAGATTTGATTTCAGCAATATTTGGAGACTATCTAATTATTTTTCACGCTTAAATGAGTCACATTTTGTACTGAAAGCAATGAGGGTATATATTTTGAGATTTCTAATGGTAGTGAAAATGTTTTAATACAAATATGATATCCACGCGTACGAACATTTACATTTATATATTTATAGGCATCAAATGCATATATAAGTATTAGTGTTAAATAATAACTGCATAGGTGCAATAAAGGAAGATATATATATATATATATATATATATATATATATATATATATATATATATATATATATATATATATATATATATATATATATATATATATATATATATATATATATATATATATATATATATATATATATATATATATATATATATATATATATATATATATATATATATAAATATATATATATATATATATATATATATATATATATATATATATATATATATATATATATATATATATATATATGAGTATATATGTGTGTGTGTGCGTGTGTGCGTATGTAAGCATAATAATATAGCACAATAAACGGGAACTATCTCCATTTTTCAGATGAACTTCATCCAACAAAAGAAATTATAGAAAACGATTCTTAATAATACTACATCACAGAATTTAAACTGTACCTAAAAATTCCAATATGAAATTCTACTAATGAATAAGCTCATAAATTTCCAGGCATCGATGAAATCCCCAAAATAAATGAAATTTCCTGGAAATCAGGAGAAACTCTAAAATCTAAATTTGATCAAGGGACACTTGAATGCAAGTGTTTACGTGCCAATGACTTTTTGGCGTGAGAACAGACTCTGGATTTCTTTTTGCCAATGTTTGGGGAATGGACTGAACGTACTTCACGTATATATGTCAGGTGTTGGAATCGATGGGAGAAAATTACTGAAATTATTGACAAATATGGACTTGGTCATGTTGTTTTAATTGAGCATTGTGTCTTAGGAAACGTAATATGTAGGGCTACATTATTGTAGATAAATATTTTAATTGCTTTCGATACTGATTATATATATATATATAGGCTATATATATATATATATATATATATATATATATATATATATATATATATATATATATATATATATATATACATATACACAATATTTACAATGTTGCTCCACCAAAGATAAAATGATGAAAAAGGAAGAGTTATGTTATTCATTTTAAAAGAGTAAAGGCTGATGAAATTAAAGTGATATATATATATATATATATATATATATATATATATATATATATATATATATATATATATATATATATATATATATATATATATATATATATAGTGATTTGGTATTAACATGAATAAAATACATTAAGAAACAAATTGTTGAACCTGTTACGAAATTTTACAATTAGCCTGTATTGTCGAAAAAAAATAAAGCGTCATAGATATTATATTAAATGTTTCATATATTGTGTATCTTTCATATTTTGTTCAGCTGAATATTGTATTTCCGAAATATTATTGTATTAATTTGCATCCAGTGCTGCTTAAAAAAATACATTGGGGAATGAATTTCAACAGCATAAAAGCGAGCTTGCATATATATATATATATATATATATATATATATATATATATATATATATATATATATATATATATATATATATATATATATATATATATATATATGAAATAGTAGAGGAAATAAAAGAATTATCAGAATTTCAACTGAAATGCGCTGATTTTTTTAAAAGGTGAGATTATACAATTTTCCAAAGATACAAATAAAATTTTACGAAGGAAGTAACAATGAAAGGTTGAATTACTCAAATAGTCTGGTAATTCAAAAGATCAGGAGTTCAAAAAGTTATAGGATATTACGAAATGCAGTAGTTTTACGAAACAATGAAAATAATTCAAAGGTAAAAAAAAAAAAAAAAAACTAACAATTATCTATAAAAAAGAGGACAGAAAAATTCATAAAAATTTAAAATTAGGAAGGGAAATATTAAAAACTTTCTAATCAATTAAGTAACGGTCAACATTAATCTAAAAACAAGGTAGAAAATGTAACAATATGTTTAAGAAGAGAAATAAATGTTACTTTACTAAAGGATTAGCAAATTACTCATGATTGCTACAGTTGGTAAGATTGAGGGAATTGTAGGCTACTTAAGGTTAAATATACAGCATGTAAAAATAGTAAGTCTTAATGTGTGTGTGTGTATGACAGCGAGAGAGAGAGAGAGAGAGAGAGAGAGAGAGAGAGAGAGAGAGAGAGAGAGAGAGAGAGAGAATTCCAAATATGCCCAATAACCTGTGAATAAAAGCAGTATTTATCTAAACTGTTCTTTTTAATCTCAAATTTCTTGACAAACCGAGAAAAATAAATATTCATAAAATACTAACCCACAATTCTATTAACTCTTCATTTCAGTCAGTATAGAAAAAAAATCAGTTTTTGTGGGTGATATGTGAGAAAGTCCAGGGTCTAAACAGGCCCGGATTATATTCAAAGCAGGTGTGTGTGTGTGTGTGTGTGTGTGTGTGTGTGTGCGTGTGCGTGTGTGTGTGTAGCAGCAGAACGTGAGAGCGGATTTGAGCGATGGAATGTGCAGGAACGAAATTCAGTAACGTTTTGGAATTGGTCTGATGCTGGGTGAGTGGATGTCGACCATATCTAGGTATTAGATGGGGGTAGATACCTGATTGTATTCAGTTATCATTATTATTGCTTGAATTTTATTAAGATAATCAGAAAGGTCTTTGGGATAAAGTTTGAAAAATAAACTATAAGGGGAATATCATATGAATTTAATATATGATATTATGATATATGGATCAATGTAATATACAGAGACACACACATATATATGTATGTATATATATATATATATATATATATATATATATATATATATATATATATATATATATATATATATATATATATATATATCTCCATTTATTTGCAAATGATTTTTTTACAAACTTTATGCAGATGCAGTCATATATTTACATATTTACTGAAGGACCAAAAATGAACTACATTAACATGAAAATGCAGTCATCATCTGCATTCAAGATAAGAAAACATAAATAAGCATCCTTATGATATAAACGTCAGTACTCTTAATAAAAACATATGTAAAAAGTGCAGGTATCATTACATACTACATTCCTGGACTTGTAATGGAAACCCCAGGGCAACTACGTTCCAAAAATGATTTCACCCTGACTGACCTACCAGGTCCCAAGTCTTCTTGGGCAGCCATTTTTGGTTGTTTTGTAAATCCGGTGTTATCTTAACACCTAAATGAATTAGAGTTTTTATTATTTCGATAAGAATCATGCGTAACATCGCCTTATCTAAGTCTCAAGGGACAAAGAAGCCATTTTTGGTTGTTTTGTATAGTTGGTATTATCTTGACCCCAGAATTTAAGGTGGACCTTTCTAAAAGAAAAAAAAATGGAAACTGACTATCTCGACTATGTACCCGAAGCAAATTCAAATGCTGATTTTGAGAGTTAAGGGAATTTAAGCCACTGATGAGCACTGGACTTCTTTAAATAAGTAAATAAATAAATAAATATATAAATAAATACAGCACAAGTAATAATTTCTTGAGCGCTCAATCAGGAATTAAAAACAGACAAACCTATGAGGAATTTAAAGCCAAAATGCCCGTCATTCTCCGCACCTATTTAGCCTGCAAAATATCAGCGAGGACCCCAATCGCGTGATATGATGGAATTTTCCCACATTTGTGAGGGAAAATCCTGAATTCCTAATTGGGATTCCGAGACGTTCGAATGCAGGCGTTTTCACGTGAGCGCTCGATCAAGGGCTTGTGTTGGGGGGGTTATTCTAGAGGCGATTTTCAGCAATATTTGGAGGATTGCTTAAAATATGGATCGCGTGGAATTTGACCTTAAATTGACCTTAATTTGACCTTGCCTGATATTGGAGGTATGGGATTTCATTGCAGGATCATTTAAGTTTTGATCTTGCCAGTGAAATAATTAATATTTTCTAAAAAAAAAATAATAATGTGGGATATGTAACCTCGATAAGCGTTATCATATCTAGACATATAGGTTAATGTAAGTATATATATATATATATATATATATATATATATATATATATATATATATATATATACAAATATATATGTGTGTGTATTTAAGTAGATTAAACAGTTATTAATACATTCAGTAAAATCGAAGTAAATTTTACATGAATTATCGATATCAATGAAACGGCAAAAAAGCAGACACTATGTACTAAAGATGAAAACAGATGATTGCAAGAAACATAAAAAAAGCTTTTGCTAATTCAGTTAGCATTCCTAAATCAAGGTCACTTCTGTAACACATCAATGAATGCTTAATGACGATTAAGAAAGGATTGATTTCTGGCAAAAAAAAAAAAGGCTTGAGGTATTGTCATGATCTGATGGACAGTAACATGATGCTTCAAAATGTACAAAGTCTATGTACTGATGATAGTAAATAATTCTAGATTTAGAATCTTAAAAGAGAAAAAAAAAAATACCAAAGAATCTGCCCCTGTCGATGATAAATTGTCGCTATTCACATTGACGTTTAAATTAGCGTTTGTTGTTATTCACATTACGTTAAAACTTTGATTGGACTGTTTTAAATGTTGAAACGAATATACAGTCCCAAGCGTGCAAAGCAGGGTTTAATAACCTAAGGATTTTAAGCCGGCCATATACTTTGTAAATCATAATATAAATATACAAAAGGCATCGTTCATCGAACTCCCGATGACAACGGAAAGGAATCTGCCTATTTTATCTACGACATATTTGCTGAAACATCAAAGATCGTGAAATACCTAAAAAAAACAATTAAAAAATATTTTCTCTCACATACAACCCAACAAATTTTGCTCCTCAAGCGAGGCGTCGTTCCACTCCTGAAATATATGACTTTCATGTTTTTCTCACCGGTGAACTAATATATCCTTTCCCATGACCTAACATGAAAGTTTCATGACCCAGCCTTGCCCAGGTCGCCCGGTTTTAAAGCTTTGGGGCTCAAAATTATGGATGGTTTTTACCGGTCGTTTCCAAACTCACGGTCTGTAATATTTTTATCTCTCTGGGCTCAGCAGATGGGCAAAATGTTAACCTTTTAACAGTTTTAATATTATTTTGACATTTAATATGTTTTTTGCACTCAAGTATACAGATGTGGTCTCTCAGTTGTATTGATTATATGTTATTACAGTTAAAAAAAAGAATCGGTGTACAGAGTTAATTAATAAGCATGTTGAAATTACCCATAAATATAAAAATCAGAAAAAAATGGGAAACATGCAGCATATGAAAATATAAAGAGGGACTCTTAAATTTCAAAAATTCCATATAAAAATGAAAATCAGACATTCCTAAATGTGAAAAACATATAAGAACTATTTCAACGGCAATGAAGTAATATGCTCAGTACCAAAATAGGAAGAAAAACCTTCGAAAAATTTACCCCACAACATAGAAAACCATAAGTAACAAAGTAAAAGAAAGGAACCACTTAATAATAAAATACCATACGCCAAAGTGCAAGAATTAACCCATCCACACGGAATATCCACGTAGAAAAACTTTAAGAAATAGAAAAAAATATTGAGTCAGGATGAGTATGAGAAATAATTTTACTAAGTTTATCGAAGCTCTTAGTGTTAGAAACTTTCTAGATTGTTTACTATGGACCCAGTATAAACAGTCCATGGGAGAATCAGGCAATGATTATATGTAATAGAAATATTATATTTTAGTGAGCAAGAAATAGGAATCAAAACTGAAGCATTCAGTGTAGCAGCTTGGATATTAAAAGTCGGCTGTGATATTTCTAGTAAACACAGCAATAAAATGGAAGATTATTAGAGCAATCATTATGGCAAGCATGTCAGGTCGAGAATCAGATGAAAATATTGAGACGGGAGTATGTATGTGCGTGTGGCTGACAGAGAGAGAGAGAGAGAGAGAGAGAGAGAGAGAGAGAGAGAAGAATTAAACCTATCCTAACTGACTTCTACACACATGATTTTATTAAACGATTATAATGAAATTTATCAGAATAATTACGGTAAAAAATAAGCTTAACTTACTCGTACTCACATGATTTTGTTAAACGATTCTAAAGAAATTCATCAGAATAATTAATAATTCAAGGTAAAAAAAAATTATTTAAGACGTACATAATCCCTCCTCACTCCCGCGGACGAAATCGCATCTCGAGGACCCAACACGGAATTAACAAACTGAAAGGAGTCATGAGGCCGGGATTCTTATCATTCTCAGCTTCCATTAAACCCTCAAAATATCAACAAAGGACCCATTTGCGCGGAAGCACGGAATTTCCCGGGAATTTGGAGAAAATCCACATTCCGAATTGGTCAGGGCCAAGGCCACTGGAATGCAGGTACTCTTGTGCGTACGTGCGCGCAGGCGAGTGTTTGTGCGACAGGATACGCAAGAGGTGAGGTCGAATTCATTCCTGTTTGAAGTGGGTCCTGGCAGGTATTGGTGCCATGAATTAATTGTTATTAACTTGTTATTAAAATTTCAATAACTTCGTGGACTGATCTTATAATATATATATATATATATATATATATATATATATATATATATATATATATATATATATATATATATATATATATATATACATACATACATACATATATATATATATATATATATATATATATATATATATATACACATATATATGTGTGTGTGTGTGTGTGTGTGTGTGTGTATCCTTAGCTGAAAGATTGGCATAAGTGAGTAGGCATCAGTCAAAATTACAAAACGAGAAATAATACAAAGTTAATTCCAAGCGTTATGTGTTTGCTAGCCTGCGTACATTATCTTCTAAAAACTAGACGCGTGGAAAACAGGAGACAGAGAAATTATATGAGTAACGTGAAAAATTTAGTAATACTGATTAAGATACGATGTACTGTAGGATGAGGCTAATATTTACTTCATAAAACGGCACAGAAAATTTATACCTTAAATGAAGCAATCGTTTTCAAAATAACCGGAAAAATTTAACGTTATAGATAAAGAAAAAATCACAGTAATAATTAACAAAACCGCAAATTTTATTTTTATCCAAGTCAACAATTCAACTTTTGTATAAGTTGTATGGTTACTGAAATCCAGAAAATAACCTTTAGGACAACTTATGGAAGGTCTGGAAGCTGACAAACTAAGATAAAGCATTGATAAAAACATTATTATAACTTCCCTGGAAATAATTACAAAAATATTTCATATTTACAGCATATATTCCTTTAATAAAAATGCCAGAACAATAAAGGGATGAGAAAATGTGGAAAGTTTATCTAAGAAATTTATGTTCCTCTATTTTTTTTTCAATTTTCTGCAGTTTTATAGTCACTAGGTATTTCGCACACTAGCTAAATTATCCTGGGCTGTCCCTTGTATATAATAGTATCTAAGCTTAACATAAGAAAATTAAACGCTCATAAACCAAATAGGAAACTGGCTTTCATCAAACGATGAAATCCTACTTACTAATGGATAAATGGACTTCCAGTCCTATTTAGGCTTACGGGAAAAGAATCACATATTTGAATTTCGGGATCCATTAACTGGAATAGCCGTTGGTTGGCCAACACACACACATTCATTCTGCCATTTGCAAAAAAACAAAAATGTATCATATCTGCACATATTCCTAGATACCAGAATAACGGCCCGAATGCAACCAATTACTGCGTTGTTTGGGCATATATAGGCAATTATTGGAATATCGTGCATCTTGTTTTAATATTCGCGTGCAGTGAATTGCATTGGCCAATGGTGATTATAATTTTGGCAATTCCTCAGTCAAAACGGCTTTTCCGGATTTCTGTGTGGTTGTTTTTTTATATATCTATTTTCAAGCGTGCTGTCAATGGACTGTGTATATATAATAATCATATCGGCTTTTTCTTTTAATATAGTACATTCCCACTTTATTTCGTCATTATCCAGTTGGTTACTGAGAGTACGCTGACACTCGAATTTGCAATTGACTAACTATAGAGAGTAAAATACAATTACGATCTACTGTATTCACGTTATTTCAAGCCGTGTGACGAATTGTGATCTACAGAGTTATATAACCGTTTTAGAACTGGATGATTTGGTAGAGTTATACATAGAGCCTTTGATGTGCAAATTTCATATTATCACTTTGCAAGAACCTAAACAAAACACAGAGAAGCATAAAAATAAAAAAAAAAGTAACAATCATTCAATAAAGATTACTAATTATTACATCCTTAACCACCGATTCCCACATAGATTAAAATTCCTTTTCAGCTACACCCTACAGGTGACTGAGATTATTGAAATTAATAATACAATGGGATGTGCTTCCTGAACCACCAACCAAATGTAACTAAAAAGATTTTGTGCAGTGTGATAAATGAAAAGGTTTGCCGCAAGAAAAACTGGAAAATGTTATTTTACTGAAAACATTGAAGATTTTGCGAAGTTGAAAAAAAAAAAGTTTTTTTGACCGAATATGTGAAATGATACAGTGGAAAGAATTATATATATATATATATATATATATATATATATATATATATATATATATATATATATATATATATATATATATATATATATATATATATATATATATATATATATATCTGAAGATGCGATACAAATACAGTTTATAAAAATTGCCTAAACGCTAAAAAGTCCTTACGCAACAGCCGTTGGAAAAACTCCCACCGAAGCTAAATAAAATCGTTCAAATCAGGCGTACGAAGTTCCCATCTTCATTCCAGAAGAAGATAAAAAAAAAAAGTCTTCAATATCCCCAGACTATTAAATTTTCGCTACCTTTTCCTCCTTTTTCAGCAGAAAGTTTCAGTGCCAGTGGACGCCGTAAAAAAAATGTAATATCACACCGGATGAAAAATTACGACGAGAAGAGAGTATAAACTTTGAAATTGGTCCCGCGATTTCAAAAGGCGAGTATGAATATAACGGGAATATTGAGAGAGAATAGAAAAGAGAGAGAGAGAGAGAGAGAGAGAGAGAGAGAGAGAGAGAGAGAGAGAGAGAGAGAGAGAGAGAGAGATTCAGAGTCTGATATAAATCTGTTTGAAATTAAATCGGCAAAAGAGGATGAAGGAAAAAACTGAGAGAGAGAGAGAGAGAGAGAGAGAGAGAGAGAGAGAGAGAGAGAGAGAGAGAGAGAGAGAGAGAGAGAGAGAGAGAGTTTTCGGGGCAATTGAACGTGAGTTCTCCAGAGATTTTGTTCCAGCTCCCGGCTCTTCCTTTCCAGTTTTGGAAACGGAGCCATCAATAGAAACCTGCGCAGACTGAAAAGTTAAAAAAAGTTTTTGAAACAAAAGGAATATATGTTTCGGTTTATATAAAAAACTTGTTTTGCGAAAAACAGAGTACAATGGACTTATTCTTTTTTAGTATTGTTTATCTAATTATAAATTCAATTCTCTTGTAGTATTACTAATTTTCATTTATCCATGGAGATCCACAAACGTATAGAATAACATGAATTTTTTCTTTATATATTTTTTTATCTAATTATAAAATCAATTCTGTTGCTGTACTACGTATTTTCATATATCCACGGGATAACCCAACATATTGAAAATATATATTACCTGACTTTTCATAATTTGTTTCATTACATTTTGTATTTTTTAAAATTCTGTGTGTATAAGTTGATGCTTTCAGAGTTGTAATTCTGGGAATATTACTTGTGTAATATAGAGAATTTTCGGAATAATAATTACCATTACTTGTGTGTAGGGACACTATACATGGTGTGCAGCCTGCCCAGGTAATTATTCAGTCACTGTGTAAGTGCATAACTTCTAACTTCTTTGACGACCATGAGTTTCGAAATTGAAGTGATGTAGAAAGTCATGTCTATTGCACAAGTAACTGTGTCTTCATAATCATCATATACATTCAGCATGGGTATTTTGAATGGAATACTATACTGGGTCACTGGCGGCACAGGCGTTAAGGCAAAACTCCTTAGTAGGTAAGTTATGCAACACTCTTAGGTAACTCTATAAGCTATTTAAGTAGTTAGGATCTTCCTCCTTTGATTGCCTCCGTGGTTCAGTTGGCAGTGCTCTCGCCTTTCACTTGAAAGTCTTAGTTTCGATCTGTGTGCATTGCGGATAATCAGTTTCGGTCATTTAGTTGCATATACCGAAAGAAAAGGAAATAACCTAGCTTGACAAAAGTAGCTACTGAAATATACAAAGAATTGGCACTGCATAATAATAATTACCAAGGATGGGCAAGCATCGAAGGTGTCACTAGATAGCTCAGGATGATTTTGGGAATCCACTGGACAAGCCGTTGTCATTAGTGTTCCTTAAAATCTTTTCCAGTTCTCTTCCATCTACATACCAAACAGATTATATTGAATAATTACCATTGCTGCTCTTTTCCAAACTGAATTCATATGTCCTCTTCACCTCTATTCTCTCCTCCGTTAGCCAGTTTCCTCCCAATCCCTTCTCTCTTCTCCTCTACCAATAAATCCTCTTCAATCATATACCAAATCCTATCTTCCCTCAACTCATCCTGTCTTTCCAAGTCCCTTCTGCAACCCCCTCCCCCCCAACATCCAGTCCCTTTCCTCCTTCTCCCCCCCCCACTCCCTAATATATTTTCTAATAATAATAATAATAATAATAATAATAATAATAAAAATAAAAATTACAAAGGAAGGAAAAAGAAAATGGTTGTGAAGCAACCATTGCCAGTCCTGATATTTCTTTGGTAGTCTCTTTCTGTCCAGTCGTAAAATGATGGGTTTTCATCATGTCCACATTTAATCCACTACAGTTATTTTTGCTTTACTTTCTTACTCTCCATCCTTAGGTTTTCCTTTTATCCGTCTTATTTTCGCTTTCAATCTAATTTTCCTTCCGTTGTTCTGTTACCGCCTTTCCTATTGTAATCCTATTGTTTCCTCTCTAACCCTTCCCTTTTTCTTCAAATCCATAAGCATCAGATCTCAAAATTTCGCTATTTCTTTTATTCGTCCATATTTTCATTCTTCCCCTTATTCCTTCCCCTTATACCTTCCCATTTCATTTCTAATCTTCCTCTGCGTTCTCTTGTATTTTTCTTCTCCTTTTATCTTCCCATTTCGGTTCTCATCTTTCTCTATATTCTCTTATATTTATCTTCTTTCTTCTCTCCTGTTAGAAGAGTACAATCTTCTCCCACATAACCTGGTTTGTCCGGATCCATATACAGTAATTTAGTTACTGCGGAAACGGCGCTGCCTTTACCATATTTTCACGGTTAATTTACAGATAGCTTCGGGTTCCTGAGAGAGAGAGAGAGAGAGAGAGAGAGAGAGAGAGAGAGAGAGAGAAGGTAAAAAAAAAAGGTCTATTCATGAGAACATTACTTCGATGACTTTTATAAGCATTGCTCAAATGGAGAGAGAGAGAGAGAAAAAAAGGTAAAAAAAGGCCTATTCATGAGAACATTACTTTGATGACTTTTAGAAGTATTGTTCAAATGTAAAGAGAGAGAGAGAGAGAGAGAGAGAGAGAGAGTGCAATTCAAAGGCAACAGCATTATGTTATTGCATTTTCGAGATTTTACTAAAAATAAATACTTTTCAAGACGCCCACACAACCTACTTCTGCCCATTCATGCATATACAGAAAAGTTGCGGAGAGAGAGAGAGAGAGAGAGAGAGAGAGAGAGAGAGAGAGAGAGAGAGAGAGAGAGAGAGAGAGAGAGAGAGAGGTGTTCCTTTTAAATTATAATAGTCTTGGAGATTCACTAAGTACAGCACACATAATTACACATATACGCATAGAGAGATAGAGAGAGAGAGAGAGGTAATATCTTCGTCAGACTCTCCTCCCAGCAGATAAGCTACACCAACAGCCATAAACAACAAGAGGAAAGAAGGATCCCCACTTCCCCCCCCCCCGGCCCCCAAACACCCACATCACCGTAAACCAATCTAAAGAATCAAAAGAATCGGTGTGTATTTCCACGATGGCCAGCGAGTGTCATCAAACCCCTCCTCTCCCCTCCCCAAATCTAACCAGCCCTCCTCCCAAGGACCCCCTCCCAGGTGCCAGTCCTATCCTATACCTCCTTCCATCGCGTTATGGACAGTTTTCTATCTCTCGAAGGATTTCTCGTCTTTCTTCTTCTTCGTTTCCCTTCACCCACCTCGCTCGAATCCTCGACGCCAAGTCTCTGAAGCCAGAGGAACCAGGGCTAGTTTTTTTTTTGTTTTTCACTTTTTTCCCTTATTCCAACCCCCTTACTCACATTCATTTTCAGAAGCTGTCAGGGGTACGGAATTTATATGCTTTGGTTTTTTATATGTACTCGTGTTTGGTGAGAGAGAGATAGCATCATTTTTTATCTCCTTTTGTGTTTACATTGCATCTCGTATTGAGTTACGGGGGTGAATGGAGACTTACATGGAACAAATACAGGTTTTTTTATGATGTCAGCTGTGAAATAGGACTGGTATTGATTACATTTGAATATGATTACATAAATTTATTCAAAACTATCAGAAGACAGCATCCAAGACATGCAATCATTATCATACTGAATACAGTAAGTAAAATAATAAAAATAACTTGCTATTACAAATTGCCTAAAATAATGAAATCAAATAATTGGATAACTGACTATAACATAAGAAATTATGACACACAACAACGAATAAAGTAAGTAAAATAAAAAAAATAACTTGCTATTACAAATTGCCTAAAATAATAACATTAAATAACTGGATAATCTGATAATAACACAAGAAATTATGACACACAACAACAAATAACACAGAAGGAAATGAAGGAATTATCCAAATCTTAATTCAAAACGAAATATCAAAATCTGATACGATTTTCCTACCCAATTCCCAAATACCTCCTGTACCGGAGGAAAGGTTTTCTAGAAGCCTAATACAGTATTCACGTACAAATAGGTTTAGGCCGCAGGAAAACCTTTCAGGTTTAACGAAAAAGGACATTCTCTCCTTACGTGAACAGGATGATATTGGGATTTTGGTGGGTTCCTTTTCTTGTTTCAATACACACGCACAACCACGCGCGCGCGCACACACACACACACACACACACATATATATATACACTGTCGGCATCTGACCTTTTATGGTGGGAACATATCCAACCACAAACCAAGCGCAACGTTGTTTAACATCTCTCTCTCTCTCTCTCTCTCTCTCTCTCTCTCTCTCTCTCTCTCTCTCTCTCTCTCTCTCTCTCTCTCTCTCTCTAACCACTTTCATTGAATGGAGTAAAATCTTTCAATGGCTAAAATGATGATGGCAAATTGAATGTGTCATTCCTGATAAATGGTCTGAATATATTTATATTTACTTAAAAGATTATCGTTATTTAGGTGTCTTGGGGTACAATAACTTTTGTTTTATTTATAAAAAAAATGCTAAGAAACACAACAAGGGAAGTTACAAGACGTAATAAAGGTAAAAAATATTAAAAATAAGTAAAAAAAATAAGGACAGAAACATACAACATTAAAAAATGGATAACTGCAAGGGTTAAGGAAAAAATCTATGATAATCCTTTTACGAAGAACACCGAATGACATTTCGTGAAAATTATGGAAAATGAAGCTAATGGAACTTTTAGTTGGAATACAAACTTTAATATGAATTACATGAATGAAATAAGAATGTAAGAGATATTGAAACTAATATTCAATAAAAGATGACACACGCAAAAGTAGAAAAACAGAATTAATTGAAACAAAAAAAAAAAAAGAAAAGCAAGAATAAAATAAGAATTAATGAGATAGGGAAAATAATATTGGTTATTAAAAAAAACATACGATGTAGAAAAACGGAATCATTTAAACAAAAACCAAAGAAAAAGACAAGAATAAAATAAAAATCAATGAGATATTGAAAATGATATTCGGTTATAAAAAACATACAAAAAAGTCGAAAAAGAAATCATTTGCAACAAAAAAAAAGCAGACAGTCCTTTGAAAAATATATACTCGGCATTGAACAATCTTCTGGCAAATTAGCATGAGCGACCATAGAACCCAACTCTATCCTTTCTATGACTTTCCCTGCCGAGAGAAATAATAATAAAAAAACTTGTCTCGGGGTAATGTTACCAACCGTAGAAAAGACCAGAATAGGGGCAGGAGGAGGAGGACGAGGAGGGAGAAGAGGAGGAGGAGGAACAGAAGGAGCAGGAGGAGAAGGAGGAGGAAGAGGAGGAAGAAGAGGAGGAGGAGGAAGAACAGAAGGGGCAGGAGGAGAAGGAGGAAGAGGAGGAGGAGGAAGAAGAAGAGGAGGAGGAGGAAGAAGAAGAAGAAGAAGAGGAGGAGGAGAAGGAGAAGGAGGAGGAAGAGGTGGGAAATAATAATAAAAACTTGTCTCGGGGTAATGTTACAAAGCGTAGAAAAGAGCAGAAAAGAGATAGGAGGAGGAGGAGGAAGAGGAGGAGGAGGAGCAGGAGCAGGAGCAGGAACAGGAACAGGAGTAGGAATTGGAAGAGGAGGAGGAGGAGGAGGAGGAGGAGGAGGGAAATAATAAAAAAAACTTGTCTCGGGGTAATGTTACCAACCGTAGAAAAGAGCAGAAGAGGAGGAGGAGGAGGAGGAGGAGGAGGAGGAGGAGGAGGAGGAGGAAAAGGAGGAGGAAGAGGTTGGCGGTAGAGGGGGAGGTAGAAGAGGAAGCAGCCGAGGGAAAAAGAGAAATTCTTGGAGCCATCGTAAATAGCAGGGTCTTTTTCCTTGTGTATCCACGGCTCAGTTCGTTCCCGATATACAGTGGTTGTGTAACGCTGGCGAGTGAGAAGCCAAAAGACCCCTCGTTATCTTTTCATGTTAGGTCTCAGGGAGAAAAAACTAAGAAGAAGAAGAAGAAGAAGAAGAAGGAAAAAGAAATACAAGGACAAAGAGAATAACAAGACGTTAGGGGTATCATAATCTTGTCTTAGGAGATAAAGATAGTATATATTTATTTTTACGGTTCATTGTGGGTTATAAATTCATTAGTCTGTCTTTTTTTCTTTTTCCATAGTGGTGAGCTAGTGACTCCCCTCCTACACACACATACACACACACACACACACACACATACACACACACACACAATAGAATGACGCACAACTCTTTGTTTCCTGCTATAACAAAACTATTATTTTCTAACCTCATTCAGTTTACCATCTTGGATTCACATTCCCTACAATAGAAAATTCTAAATACTATAACAATGGATTGTTTTGGATTTTAAAAAATAAAATACTTCTATATATCTCCAGTGGCAATTGCTATTAGAACAAAGGAAACTATTACTTTTGAAATCATTCTCTCCATACAAATTTTATTGTATTTCTTGATTGCTCTGAAATGTATGCCATTTTCACTCTCCCAGTAACGCAAAATTTTATATTTATGTATATATATAATATATATATAATGTATGTATGTATATATATACATATATATATTATATATATGTATATATAATATATATATATATATATATATATATATATATATGTATGTATGTATGTATGTATGTATGTATGTATGTATGTATGTATGTATGTATGTATGTATGTATGTATGTATAACTGAATCACGAAAATATGGAACGTGATGAATATATAAATAAAGATAAAATCCCCTCCACAGATGAATGCTTTATTATCTAAAATCAATTTTGTTTAAACACCTCAAATGATTACTGACTATCCGCAAGGGGCTCCTTGACAGACCCTTGAGTAGTCTTTTAAACTATTTCAAATTCATCATATTAGTAACGTGCTATTCAGTATGATAGCACTTCCGTAACTTGTGATTCTCTTAAGTGTCTAAGTGTTAAGCACTTCAAGTTCCCAAACCATGAAGTAATTCTGCTGATTTCCAATTCAAATCCAACAGCTTTAGATTATGAACTCTGTCATTAAATTAATTAAAGCCGAATCAAGTCACTGAAGCTACAAAGAGAAGCTAACGAGGAAATTTTGTTTTTTCGCACATTCAAGGAGAAAGTGAATGTATCCAGCAAATCCCAATTGAACTCATCTATTGAAATTATACCGAAATCAGAAATATCTTGAATATTTCCTTTATTCGAGTAAAAGGTCATTAACAGAAAATAGGTTAAGTGATAACACACACGAAGAGATAAAAAAAATTAATGTACTTAAACATTAGCTTAAGGTTGTAATGAAAAAACAGTCAACAAAGAAAGAAAGATTGAATTAAATATCTTTACTAAAACAGTACTTTTAATCGATGATATTTTTACGCATCAATACTTGAGTTTATGTTGGTACCACAGGTATCAAATTTCACTGTTATATTTCTCATTATTACTAGCGAAGCACACTTCTCTTCTTAATGACACTGCATTTTACGACCATGAATCAAACCGAAATTCTTTAACTTTTCCTCCTTCGTTTTTTAATATTATTTCATCTTTGCTCTCCTAAATTTAAATATTCGTATCAGGGACATAAAAGAAAGCGTTCGATATATTCCTTTTTAATCTAGGTTCGACTTCTATCCTTTGTTTATTAGTGTTATTTTGTCTTTCCTTTCCTGAATCTAAATTCGGATCTGGGACATAAAACAAAAACCTTCGATATCCTTTCCCTTTTTTTTTTTTTTTTTTTTTTTTTTTTATTCAGGTTTGACTTCCTGAACCAAAATGAACTTCGGACGAAGAAATTCATTTTATTTCATGACTGAAGCCAGAGGGGAACATTATTTGCATCCTCCAACCAACCCCGAAGAATGGACTTTTTTTTATGGCGGTCGTAAAATGGAGAAATTGCAAGGACTAGCATTGCTTAGTAAAGAAAGAGAGTTAGGGGCGACACTCGGCTTTCCAGGCAGCTGCCTGCGTTTCTGAAGGCTTTTAAGTATGTCAGTTTCTTCCTTTTTTTCAAAGTTGTTTTGAATGTATCGATATACACGCGGCATATGCACAAACTATATCTGTCTATCTACCTGTCTATATATCTATTTATGTATATTGCCAGTACAAATATTTATAAGCTGATATAACAAACATGACTTTTATTATGTTCCCGCAATAATTCAAATCTACAACTATCGCCGTTGCTCATATTATATATTTGCGTATTATATTTATTAAGCACCTCTTCAAGATACATTTCACTGTGTGATATTAATTTATCAGTATAGATAATGACGTCTAGAAAATCTCAATAATAATAACTAGACAATCATTACACATTTTACGAACACGCCCACACCAAAGCACTCCAGTATTAAAAAGAAACCAAGGATTGGGACCCATTCTTTTCCCGCCCATCAAACCATTGTTCCCCAAAGCCCTCCTTCAAATGAGCGTAATGGGTTTTTTCCCCCCGATGGGGAAAGTCCAATTGAAAAAATCTCCAATATTTCCGGGATATCATTCAGATCTCCTTTTGCCTCATTCATGGCGGAAGGAAAGAGACGAAGACGCATGACATCTGCACAATACCCGAGGCATTGATTTCGTCCACATTATCCTCAGGTTTCCCTTTGTTCTTTGCTTTCCGAGAGCTGTTTTTGACGCGTCCAATATGACAGTTTGGACAGATTAATATTTTTTTTTTTCAGACATCAGTGAGAGAAGGTTGGTTTCACAACGAGTGACGGGGTTGTTGTCGAGGGTCTGTGAGGCGGTTTTCTGGGGATGTAATGTCGTGGGTTGCATGTGTGTTTTTATTAGAATAAATTTAAAAATATATATATATATATATATATATATATATATATATATATATATATATATATATATATATAAATATATTTATATATAAATATATATACATATATATACATATATATATATATATATATATATATATATATATATATATATATATATATATATATATATATATATATATATATATATATATATATATATTTCTGTTTCGTGAATGTGCTCTGCAGATTATCTTAATTTTCTTTTGGTCTTATTAATGATTTTAACGGATTAACATAATTCCTTCATGATGTCAGCACACTATTTGACAAAACGTCTCTCTCTCTCTCTCTCTCTCTCTCTCTCTCTCTCTCTCTCTCTCTCTGAATATTCCTCTATACAATTATTCTTTTCACGCCATATCTACAATTTACAAGTTAAAAACTGACACTAACTTCAGATTTCTCTCAAAGGAATACAAAAATCAAAATCTACTATATATTCAAGAAGGGAGTCAGCAAAACATTATTACAGTCATTTTCCCTCACCCTCGTTAATTACATAAGTTTTGTGGAAGTAACCTCGGCTGAAATTTATATTCAGTGTAATTTAATAACAGAGGGGTCGCCAAAAAAGTCCCCAGTTGTAATTTCCTTAAGTTAATAAGGGAACAGTACCAGACATTCGGAGCTCTTGACATAGATAATGACATAAGCAAAGAATTTAAAAACTTTCAAAAGACAGTTTTAAAAAAGAGAGAGAGAGATTTAGGAATTAAGCAGACAATGACAATATCTTTCATGATTCCAATTGATTTTAGGTATGATAAAATTATGTCAGCATTGTCATTAACGATAGTATTATTATTCTTTCTTTTTAATTTATTACTGTACATGCTATTTATCAATAATTCTCCCCAAACATTAAACAATTTATTCGGTAAAACTCTGTCAATTCTCATATCACTAAATATTATTTTGCTTTATTTCTC
Organism: Macrobrachium rosenbergii; assembly: GCF_040412425.1. Taxonomy (NCBI): domain Eukaryota; kingdom Metazoa; phylum Arthropoda; class Malacostraca; order Decapoda; family Palaemonidae; genus Macrobrachium; species Macrobrachium rosenbergii. The sequence continues at coordinate 20,718,957 of NC_089780.1, forward strand.
TCACTTTCATTCTGAATATATTCCGTTCAGTCACTTCAATATTCTATTTTCGTAACCGTTTTGTACCTGAACTCTCTCTCTCTCTCTCTCTCTCTCTCTCTCTCTCTCTCTCTCTCTCTCTCTCTCTCTCTCTCTCTCTCTCATTTATTCATTATCCTGTTAATATCCTCCTTCGATGTTTAATTCCTAGGTAACCTTTCACTTCATTACGCCCTCTGTTTTAGTGCTTTATACAATTTACTATATATTGTTTTACTCTTAACCACCTTCCATTCCTCTGAACTATTTTTACTCTTCCTTTCCACCCCATTTCATTTCCTTCTTCTTCTTCGCCCCATTTCGCGGGAACTCGCTTAAGCACTAAATTCATTTCGCAGGCAATGGAGGACAGTAACGCTCCAAGCTCACTTTGACTGCTTCAAGGTTATGACGCCTTTGCTTAATATTGAAGGAGTAAAAGTTGCTTTAGTATCTGAATTCATCAAGCTAGATATACATACACATGCATACATCCATACATACACACACACACACAATATATATATATATATATATATATATATATATATATATATATATATATATATATATATATATATATACATACATATATATATATATATATATATATATATATATATATATATATATATATATATATATATATATATATATATTTATACGTATATATATACATATATTTATGTACATATATATATATATATATATATATATATATATATATATATATATATATATTACAGAATTTTGTAAATGCATAAAATATTAATAACCTAATATCTACGATATCCTGCAAGTCTAAATGTTTTTGGCTATATCATCAATTAATAAAAATTATATATGTTAATCATCACACCAGAATGAATTCTTCAAATCGAACTGTTAATCATCATACAATACAGTATTTAACAGAACGCGAATTTCTGTTGAACAGAACGCGAATTTCTGAACATTATTCCTTGAAAAAGATGCATTGATATTTATGTCCTCCATCAAATACGTTGGACTGCCAAGTTTGTTTATCTTCCGAGCACAGACGTTCCGAGTCCCCTGACGATAAGAGGAGAATGAGGCGTTTTTCAACAGAGGTCCATTGTGACAGTCTCTCCATGAATAAGGCACCTTGCCCACCGTTGTAGCTGGAGGAGGGAAAACATACTCCTTTTAAAAAAGTTAAAGAATTCCTCACAAGAAGTGGGTATTCAGAATTGCTCTCTGTGACAAATGGATAAGAAAATGGGATGTTGTTTCGGTCTTCAAGTTCTTGGAAAACATGAGATGACTGGGATGCTGGTGTTATGATGCCACGTCCAGACGTGTATACACACTAACACTCACACTCACACTCACTCACACACACACACACACACACACACACACACACACACACACACATATATATATATATATATATATATATATATATATATATATATATATATATATATATATATATATATATATATATATATATATATATATATACATATATATAAATAAATAAATATATATATATATATATATATATATATATATATATATATATATATATATATATATATATATATATATATATATATATATATATATATATACACCCACATCTATGAGCGAAGTGGATCCCTTGCTAATGGCGTCTCGTCAAGTTAAATTGTATTAAATAGCAGGATACGAAAAGGGAATAAGGGAATATTATTTCACCTATGCTGTTTGGTCTTATAGCATTTTTCATGAAGATCTGCTGGATTCCTTTTGTAAATTTTTATTGGGACAATTTTCTGAACTTGCGTTTTTATCTCTATCCTTCCACATCAAGGAAATTCAACTTGAATTATAAGCTTTTCACTGTGGTCCATTCGTTTGGTTTAATTCAGTTTTCTGTGCACCCCACTATATTCCATTTTCTGTCATCCTATTTCATCATCTTTTTACGACCTCTTATCTTACCCTTACAATGTAACTTTTCATTTTGATATCGTTTTTAGTTGTAAATAAAAAATATTCTTGAATAGTGCTTAGTCACTTATAATCAAATATATTTTACTACAAGTTCCGTATTTTTCGTATTTTCGTATTTTATAAACATTGTGTATTTCCTGTTGTTCCTTTAGCATTATTAAATATATTTCCCTTGCGATATGTTCTTTTAAAAATTATATGCATGATTCAACTACCACCTGTTTTCATCATAAATGTAAGACCGAACTTCGAAACGTGAGTTGAAAATCTAGCTCCAAATTGTAATACTTGTTTTTCAGTTCCATTCAACCAATGTGTATAAATGTTCAGTAATACTTCACTTCTCTCTCTCTCTCTCTCTCTCTCTCTCTCTCTCTCTCTCTCTCTCTCTCTCACGATGATGATGGACTGCGTCGTAAGTTCAGACATGACACTTCTACCCATCCCGGCTACGAACGCTTGTTTGACTTGAAGATGACACAGAGGACAAGATTAATCATCTTCATCTCCCCGGCACTTCTGAAGGACAACAGCCCACGTTAATTGCCCAGGGACTGTGTTGATATGTGCCGAGCACCTTGACGCCGCGCATGCGCTGTCTGTGGATACTGGCTGCGACAGGTAGACTGTCAGCGGGGCTATTAGCTGATTCTTTTTTCGTCACTGCCGTTTCTTGGCATATTTAGCTCTCGCGGATAAGATTCTTTTAACATTTTGATATCGTTAATTCTTTATTTTGAAGTTTCTGTTATTCTTTAGATGTTTAATGTGCAATTTAGTATTTCTGGCTCTAAATTCCTAATTCCCTACACCATTTCAGAATTGTACCTTGCATAATATGTCTTTGCAGTCATATAGAGTTATCACAAAGTTTTACAGTCTAACTACTTCGCTGCCTATCGTACAACCAGTTTCTTGTGTGGTTTATCGCATAACCAATCATAATTCTTTCTAAAACTTGAATTAACGAGAAGAACCTCATTAACGTGTTTTCCTTACTCATAATCTTATTATTGTGTCCATTCACGACCGCAGATCAGGAGTCAGTTTTAATTTTTTTTTTTTTTTTTTTTTGTCTTTCTACAATTACATTCCTCTCGAATGTCTATTTCTTCCACATTATGCAACTATGCTCTATAACCCTTATCTTGCTTTGTCTGGTCCCTTGTGGTCTATTGTTGGATACTAAGAATAGATCACCCGTTGTTCTGAACGAATATTTTCCCTATTATTATGCTGTCGACACCACTCTGATAAGCGCTCGCTATTAAACTACTTTTGTCGAAACTATTATGTAAAACTTTATTTCAGTAATTTTGATAAATTTCATTCCTTTTCAAAGTTCCTCACTTGACTATATCTAGTTAAGTGATTTTACGATTTCTTTTTAATAACATTCCCTCCCCCTTACATCTGTTTATACCTTCCCTCACTTTGTATACATTTCACGAATTCGCCTTCTCATATTTCCCTACTTTACCATTAATCTGTCCTCACATCCCTTCTCCCCAGGCATCTCTCCTCACAGTACATCATTTCTAACCGCCCGAGGCCTCACGAAAGCCTGGCTGCTCTAATTGCTTTAATTCCTGCTAACGATCTCGCCGCCTCGAACCCTCCCTACCATCGATTGATCAGATTAATTATTTCACACAATCAAAGGACACTGCAGTATCAGGTAAATTTGCAGGTACATACCGTTTCAGAATCGATTACCAATATCCGACAGTGGCGTATGAAAGGGGAAGTCTGAGTTTCTTTGATATAAGGATGAAAGTTAGTAGCTTGTCACCCTAACTCCCCTCACCCCGCCCCTTGCCACGCCCACCACCCCAATCCGTACCAAAAAGGATGAAAACAATGCATGAAAACAGGAGAACATTCAAATGTTTAAAATGAAGTGAATGTCTAGAAACGTCTTATATGTAATTCAGATTAACTTATTTCCCCCCCCCCCCCTTTACCGAAAAGGATAAAGGAAAAAAAAAAGGAAATAAGAAAAAATGCGTTTGTTTAAATACACAAAAGTGCCTAGAAAAATCACCTATGTAATGTAGACTGACATAGCATTTATCGCCTTAAATTTTCAAGCAGTTTTTGAGTGTCATCATTATCAAGGCTTTCAATAACAGGTGACGACATATATTAGTTCACACATGAATAAGTGACTTTATCCCATTTCGTCTTAACTTTCCTCTGTACTACGTCATTTAAAATCTTTTAAATTTCTTTCCCTAATTCTCACATCAGTATCTCTTTCTCACCATTTGCTTCTCACTATGCAGTCTCCTTCTTGGTCCTCCTAACGTACCTTGTTAAAAGGGGTTGTAAGTCCCTCTCAAAAAAAAAATTGTTTTTTGAAGGATTCTCCTTTTTTGGAGACTTTGACTCTTTCAACCTGGGGACCTTGGTCGTTTTCGAATGTTATCGTACATCTGTTTGTTTGCTTCAGAGTCTTCAAAGCCGGATATTACGACTGAAATCGTGCTGCTTAAAAGGTATTGTTGCATGTGAGGGCAACGGGCTGAATTACTTGTCTTCCAAATCTAGGGACCAAAAAACGAGCATTTTCTGCAGAATGTGAGTAGAAATTTACGTGAAAGGTAAGCAGTGCTTTAAAAAACTAAAGAGAGGGATATTAGATCTCTCTAAGATCAATGTTTCCTTTCCCCGTGGAAATAACGGTTACATTGTGCATGACATTTTAATGCTGCTCGTGTGAATTAGATTACCAGAATTTAAATAAAAAAAGTTAAATGCTGTACGAACTGTATGGATGTGAATTTTAGTTTGGTGAATAAGCAATGAAATAAAATTATTAAATCTGGCTGTTTTAATTATGTGTGATGTATAGGTAAGAACTGAATAGTAAGAAATAGGTTAACAAAGGTACAATGCATTTATCAACAAACGGCTCTAAGACGCTTGTTTGTTTTTGTATAATTGAAAATAGATAGGGTTTGTTTACAAGTGTGTATGTGTTACTTTTACACATGCGCAGAATGAATCAATAAAATAGCTACGTCCTCATGAACAATTCTCATCAGACTTCGCATTGCTACTTAATGAAAACCTCTGTTTGACTGATTTGCTAAAACTCTCAGTCCTAGAATTTAAGAACTTACTAATATCACATCAGAAAAAAGCAAAATTAATTAACTCAATTATGAAGTGTATAAAGTGACCGAGCGGTCATCTCTCACATTATCGTCCTTCAGAGAAATAGGAACCGAATATTTCTTGGAATTTCCCGGAATGCTCGTTACCGAGAGATTTTTATGGGGATTTCAACTCTCCCTGTCTTTCTCTCTCATTATATATGTAATTGTAGAATGCGGTAATAGGTTGCCCTATTGGGTGTCACGAAATGCTTGCACGCATCCGGGAGGGTAGACGACACGAAAGCGCAAGAGTAAATAGGAAGGAAGGATGAAGAAAGAAAAAAAAAATAAGCTTCCGAATATTTTTTAGATTATTTGACCCTAACTTACCTGTTTTTCTTTCCCTGAGTAGGGAAGAATATACTAAAGCAATTCTCCTTTTATTTTACAATTGACTTACATTCTTATCTATTTATTCATTAATTTTTTATAATCTTTATAATTGCTGATCTCTTCTTTCGTCATTTTCTATCACGTTCTGTTACTTGTTTCAAATGAACGCCATCATGTTCTCTGGAAGCTTGAATTTGAAATCAATGATCCCTGTGGCCTTATTCCATGTGAATAGGGTTCATCTTCTGAATAATAATAATAATAATAATAATAATAATAATAATAATAATAATAATAATAATAATAATAATAATAATAATAACAACACCATCCCAGACTTCATATCTATCCTCAGAAGCGATTAAGCTATGAAAATGCAGTACCGTAATCATTTCCAGTTAAAAAAAAAAAAACCCTGGCGTTTAATTCTTGATATTCCCCAAAGACGAAATCCTTCTACAATGGTTCTCGTATATCAAGAGTGGAGGGAAGCTGACCACTCACCGTTTAACAAGGCGTGAGGGAAGAGGGAAAAAGGGGGAGGTGTCTGAATGGTGAGAAGTGAATGGTTAGAGTGAGAGTGGGGAGTTTGAAGTGAAAAAAAATTAAAAGGAAATGATTAAGCTACAAAGAATAGATAAGAAGGAATGGAGGGAACAAAAGAGATCATTTCTGTTGGGTCCGTAAATAGATATTCCTTTTTTATTTGGTTATACTTTATTATCATTATAATAGTTCAACCAGACCACTGAGCTACTTAACGGCCCTCACAGGGCTACCCTATTTAGTTATAAAGACCAGTGGTAAAGACCAGTGTCAAAATTAGATGAAGACCAGTGGTAAACACCAGTGTCAAAATTAGATGAAGACCAGTGGTAAACACCAGTGTCAAAATTAGATAAAGACCAGTGGTAAACACCAGTGTCAAAATTAGATAAAGGTCAGTGGTAAAGACCAGTGTCAAAATTAGATAAAGACCAGTGGTAAAGACCAGTGTCAAAATTAGATAAAGACCAGTGGTAAACACCAGTGTCAAAATTAGATAAAGACCATTGTCAAAATTAGATAAAGACCAGGGGTAAAGGCCAGTGTCAAAATTAGATAAAGACCAGTGGTAAAGACGTGTCAAAATTTGATCAAGACCAGTGGTAAAGACCAGTGTCAAAATTAGATAAAGACCAGTGGTAAAGACGTGTCAAAATTAGATAAAGGCCAGTGGTAAAGACCAGAGTCAAAATTAGATAAAGACCAGTGTCAAAATTAGATAAAGACCAGTGGTAAAGACGTGTCAAAATTAGATAAAGACCAGTGGTAAAGACCAGCGTCAAAATTAGATAAAGACCAATGGTAAAGACCAGTGTCAAAATTAGATAAAAACCAGTGGTAAAGACGTGTCAAAATTAGATAAAGACCAGTGATAAAGACCAGCGTCAAAATTAGATAGAGACCAATGGTAAAGAGCCGTGTCAAAATTAGATAAAGACCAGTGGTAAAGACCAGTGTCAAAATTAGACTATTAAATGAGGTTGAAATGATAGTTTTAGGTTTTCATTCCCATGCAGTATGATGATAATTATATATCTTAAGACATAATAGCAATGAAAATCTGGAAAAATGTCAAATGTAGTATGGTGATCTATAGGTAAAATCTTTACCAGTAAATATGATAATAATTTTTCTTTCTTCGTTTAATAGGGAATGATCATGTCGGTCCAATTCACTACAAGAACGCGTGCGGCACACATAAATATAAAGACAACATTTTTCTTAAGATCTGAGTTACAAGACTTACAAAAAACAACTATTTTCTTTGAAAGAGACATTTTCTCGTTCACGAGGAACACAACTGTCAAAAAGATTATATTCTGGTGATGGAAAATATTGACACACACACAAATAAAAAACAAAAGAAACCAAGAGTATTGACGGATATATTGTGATCACGATATGTCACCCCATCTGACATATAGCCGGAGAGAGGAAATGGAAGTTTGAACGACACCCGGAAATATTGCGGATTTCTCATTTGTGGTTCTTCCTTTCTGGGTGATCACAGTGGCTTTACGATAAGGAAAGGAAAATAGACAGCCTCATGGGATGGGAATGTTTGGAAATATTTAGGGGGAATGTAACTACTTTGTATTAAGTTGTTCCTACATGAGCTGTACTAAAGTTTATGTGATACATCTGTGATTCCTAATTATAATCTAAAAGCAATAAAACGAAAAACATACTACATATTGCCTCATACCTTTAATATTTTCAGTTTTCTAAGTTTTAAAAGTTTTTCATATATTTTTTTAGTTCTCGTATTATAATTTCTTCAATATACTACTAACCCTTCAGCGGTCACTACAAGAAAAAATGGCAATTTCCAAAAATTATTTTGGGTTGTTACTTACATACAAATCTAACATATTTATACTGTTATTTCTGGGGGGGATTTTGTTGTTTATAAACCACAAAATGGCATGAAAGATGTGGCCATTGCATTATCTATTTCCTTTTTTTGAAAAGCACCTCATATATTATCAATAAATGGAAAATTTGAATTGTCATATCTATTATTAATATTTATTTCTTTCATGTTAATGGCTGACATAGTATACTTATGCAATTCCTTCAGAAGAATATGTAACGATATATTTGAGTGGCTTACAGAAATATTATTATGTAAAAACATTTCAGTTATCAGGAAAGCGCGTTGTACACATTTACATTTAAGTACAGATTTTAAATTTCCTTGCTTTGTAGAAAAAAATGAAACAAAAATGAATGATTCCCGAACATGAAAATCCCGCTTCCTGCACTGAAACATTTTTTTGCCGTGTCTGTATATCTTCGTGTTTCCAGGCATTAGTTACAAAGTTTCTAATTGAAATATTTTATTTGTTCGGACGAGTGGGAGAGCTACTTCGTGCGTTTTATTTGTCTGACCTTCGCTCCTGTTTGCTTTCGTATGGACTGCCCCTGAAGGTGCGTGCAAGCAAGCATTTCGTGACATGGTGGAGGGACTCCCGTCACCACATGCTATGACTGAAAATGTGATTAGAGAGAGAGAGAGAGAGAGAGAGAGAGAGAGAGAGAGAGAGAGAGAGAGAGAGAGAGAGAGAGAGAGAGAGAAGCTTTCAGATCTCTATAAAAAGGTCTTTTTTTATGAAGAGAATTTCAGGATATTAGTTAATACTCGTTCAAGTAATGATGATGGTATAAGCGCTGATAAGTGTACGGAGTTTTACAATGAAATTTTGCTTATGGTGAATCGAAAGAAATTATATGTCACTGAGAAAACACTGGCAACTGTACGTAGTTTTATAATGAAAGTTTGTTATAGTGAATGGAAAGTAAGTATATGTTACTGTCAAAACACTGACAAGTGTACGTAGTTTTACAATGAAATTTTGCTTGTGGTGAACCAAAAGAAATTATATGTTATAGAAAGAAAGGCTGACAGGTCGCATTACAATTAAGTACTGCTTGATTTGCATCGAATTAAAATATGTCACTGGAAGAAAGGTGTTAATATTCTTCTCATTTGAGGTGATGACAAAAATGACTCGTCATAGCAGCACGTTAAAACACAATTAGCATAAAGAATAAAGAATAACTTGAATCACAAAAATGAGTTGCATGACAAATTGGTCAAACCTTGAGACTCTGCGCCACAAAATCTCCATAAAACAAAAACGAGGAACGTGACGACTTCAGTTACAGTGATTATAGCATCAGTGTCAAAATAATACGGGTCGCCCAAAGCCGTGGGCGAATTCGTGTGAATTTGGGTGAATAAAGTGTCACTTGCAAGTTTAGTAAGGAATTTGAATATTAACATTATTAGGTTTAAGATTTACACTCATGGAATGTGTAATTCTTCCACTCTCCTATATAAACGAATTTTCTTCTAGTTGTTTTCAAGCCTGAATGTGTCTATTTGACGTAAGTTCACTGACCAGTAAAATCTATGTATCAACATATATTCTGTCATATACAAGTGCATATTTACCAAATGTTTTCCTTTTTTTATTAAACTATTCGCGTAAGCTAACCTGATTTTTTTCCCTCTAAATTCCTTTAATATTCGTATTATCATTTCTTGTCTTCTACACATATCCAGGTGCGGATTAATTGAATAAAATGTTATTATATAACCATCTCGTAATTATTATGTGTTGCAAGTGTTTACCTTGTTATTACTGCATTAGTGCAATTATCCTATAATTCAAAACGTCAGCAGCTGGACAATGAAGAAGGAAACATTTAAAATAATATTTTTAAGTGACATAAATTCTGAGCGAAATACCCGACATTTTTATGGCAAGGTCTAAAAGACCGTGCAAGATAAATATACCCAAAGCCTTGACCAGTGACAATTCCCTTTTAAGGTAACGCCTTCCTAGCCTGTAATATCCGGGCCCAAAAGCACTAAGCTGAAACGATAGATGTACGATAACCCTCGTCAACAGCTAAGAGCCCCAGGGCTTAATGGTAGATACTCCCTCGGCGAAATTTTTCAACAAAGGTTCCCTCCTATTTCAGGGGCTGAGAGGGACTTACAGCCCCTCGCTAAACAAGGTGGGTGAAAGGGAGAAAGAGAGGGCTGATTGAAGGAGCAAAGTAAATGGTGAGGATGGCAGGATAACGAGGAAAAAGTGTTGGAAAGAATAAGGGAAACAGAATAGGATATTCTGGTGCGAAAACTTGCGAGAAGAAAGGGGAAGATTTATTCATATGAGAAGGGTAAGATTCAAGATGTATGATAAAACGCTGAGGATGCTAACAATAGCACATTGTTTTTTACCTCAGGCTATACGTGGTAATTTGTGACTTTCTTTTGCTCTCTTTTTATCATGAAGCAGGGCATGTATATGTAAATCAGTGAAAATAATACTGAAGAAAACGAAACAAAATAACTCCTGTATCCATACTTAGATTAAGATCAGCGCTAGCAGCAAATCAATTGTTCCTGTAACATGATAAGTCATTTTACAAAAAAATCATAATAATGGGAACAGTAAACCATTTTTCATCCTCTAACAAACAGAAGAACTGTTGGGAAGCCACTGCCATCTGTTTTGTCATAAAATGAGATTTATATTATAGGATCATATATATATATATATATATATATATATATATATATATATATATATATATATATATATATATATATATATATATATATATATATATATATGTGTGTGTGTGTGTGTGTGTGTGTGTAATATATGTATATATGCATATATATATATATATATATATATATATATATATATATATATATATATATATATATATATATATATATATATATATATATATATATATATAAACGTTCAATTAATCTCAGTTTTCCTTCGTAATGAACTAATCTAAATGTTGAATTTCTGTAAATTTATCTAAGGTATCATTTCTCATTCCTTTAAGCATTCCGATTCCTGATATTATCACCAAAGCCATATTCTTAAATCTGCAAAAATATCTTGGATAAATATTTAATGTCATGCTGATTCCTGACCGGTTACAAATAAGGTATTACCCAACTCGTGTTGAATCTCACTTTCGTAAGTAATTCAATTCTACTTAATTTCCAGGCCTTAATCAGCCGGCACATTATTAGATTTTAGTTTTTTATCCTTTTAATAAATTCTCCTTTTAATTCATTTAAACTTGGAAGTGTGCCCTTCAGACGGATTTTAAAATAAAAAAAAAGTCTGGAGATGGAAGAGCAGTTTTAGATCAGGACAAAGACAGAAACTGCTTTAATCAGGAAATATCAAAGGATATGTTAGTTGACTACATCGGAAACGTAATGGGATGAGACTGAAGATAAATTTTATAAAAACTAATTGGAAGTGAATTAACTATACAAGGATAGAAAGATTAATTGGGTAGAGTCTTTCAAGTATTTAGAAGCACTGACATTTAATACGCGGTCTCATGAGCCAGTATTTAGTAAAAGACTCAAAAAAGAAAATCAAAGGGCAGTGTGAATAAAGACTGAGTATCAGACAGACTGATATTGCATACGTAAGTAACACTATACATTAGTTAGTCAGACTATATATTAGTTAAGTACGATTTGTATTACTCTACGACGTTAATTATCATGCGGTTTATTTTCATGTGCCGTTTTTCTTCCAGTTGTTAGTAAACAGTAGAAACATTAACTAAAATGTCACGAACTATCCGTTCCATCTTATTAATAACTGAAAATTTAGGTATGGTAAATAAATTGTTAAATGTACAGATGGAGATTAAATCAAACTAAAAGGTAGTTTCTACTCTCTCTCTCTCTCTCTCTCTCTCTCTCTCTCTCTCTCTCTCTCTCTCTCTCTCTCTCTCTCTCTCTCTCTCTCTCTCTCCTATAGGTTTTAGGGAGGAAATCTTTGACAACTGATATGCTTCAGTGATCTTTGTCCTTTTTCCGGCTTGCTTCTTTTCTTTCATGTAATCCTTGACTCATCAGTTACAATATGGCCCTATGAATATAGATGAAAATTTTACACATACTGGTTTCACCATCATGCAATCATCAATATTTGAAGAAAATATTAAGAGCCGAATTTGTCTAATATCCTCATGTACACCTTGATAAACGAATAAGAGTTGAATCTGCCTCATATCTTCTAGTCAACGTGGAGAAACGAAGACGATTCCCAAGAAACCACCATTTCACCAGAAATTCGGGACTGATACCGGCAGCCGTTATCTGAGGATGCTGGTGGCACCCTCGAATCTGGCACCGGCATGTACCTGCACAGATTTACCTGGCACTGCGGTGTCCTTTGATTCTGCGCCGTAATTGATTGCATCAGTTGACGGATAGAGGGGAGGAGTATTTGAGGGGAGATCGTTAGCAGGAATTAGAGCAATTAGAGAGGCGATGCTTTGATGAGGCATCGCCGGGCGGTTAGAACACGAGGAAGAGATGCTGTGAAAAGGGAGAGTCTGGAACGAGGCGAAGGAGCAATGAATTGAAAAGGGTTGGAAGATGCAGATGAAAAGGCTCCTGTAGATAATGGAAAATGGAGGGGGTGATTAAGAGTAATGATGGAGAATTGGATGGAATGCGTAAATGAAAGCGATTACAGTAGGGAAGGAGAGAGCGGAATAAAAATTGGGAACTGATAATAAGCAATGGGGGATAATAATTTTCATATATATCCAGGAATGGAATTGAAAGTGAAGACTATGATACTAATCAATTCCCTGGGAACTGTATTACCACTTAATCTCTCAAAGACTGAAATAAACGGTCGAACAAAGTGGGTACGCGATTTAAAAACATTATTTTTCCTCAAATAAAAACAAAATAATTTCGTCTGCTCATATAAATCATTACCGTCACTTCTAAGTAAACAGGATGTGTTTGAGAGAGAGAGAGAGAGAGAGAGAGAGAGAGAGAGAGAGAGAGAGAGAGAGAGAGAGAGAGAGAGAGAGAGAGAGGCATATCAACAAAGTCCTCCGGCAATTAGAATGAAGTATCCATTAGAAGTACGGGATGCTAGTGATCAATCTTTTTTCCTCTCTCATGTCAAATCAAAAGGGAGATTTGAGCATAAGGACGATAATTGTGAATTTACAGAGAGAGAGAGAGAGAGAGAGAGAGAGAGAGAGAGAGAGAGAGAGAGAGAGAGAGAGAGAGAGCATCATAATTCCGTCTCGGTACGTCATTTCAACATACCTGGGCAAACACGTTTATTTATTTATTCATCTATGGGGAACTGACAGAGAGAGAGAGAGAGAGAGAGAGAGAGAGAGAGAGAGAGAGAGAGAGAAATAGAATTCTACATAACACAAAGCACCTTTTAACCTTTCATACCTTCCGTGAAAATAAAATCTAAAGTATGGGTGAAATTCGTTGTGGATTGCCAGTGTTGAGCAAATGTCCTTAATGGACATATAATTCGGTTATATTTCGCCCCTTTGAAGTCCCACCCCATATTTTATTCAGGCGTAAAAGACCAGAAATTAACTTACGCTCTCAAAGAGAGACAAACTCTTTGATTCAAACATTTCTTTCATAAGGACATTATAATCAAAGAATGAAATTAGAGGTCTAGTTCTAATGTTTATATTTAAGTTTCTGAATTATGGCTCTGCTCAGGCTTGCTTCCTACTACTTGGAAGATTTGTATTCTAATAACGTTTTAAGAAAGTATGATAACGACTTCTTTGATACTATTGCCTTGAATATTCAAACCTTGAACTGTGTAGGAATCTTATAATTCGCTA
>NC_089780.1:20737665-20760165 GCF_040412425.1 Macrobrachium rosenbergii
TTGTCGCCGGGCATTGGTTTCGGCGAAGCTTATATATACCTGGAGATTTCCCAGGGACCGCGACGTCCGGTCCTTTGGCTGCGTCCTATAATTGATTAGATCACTCGACGGTCGGAAGGTTCCAGGCGAGATCGTTAGCAGGAATTAAATCAAATATAGAGAGGAGGCTTTGATGAAGCCTCCTCTTGTATGGCGAGACAAAAGGTGACCTGAGGAATGACGCGGGAAGGGGTAGGTTGAAAGAAGCCACGGAAGGTAACGCTGGACTGTAGGAGCAATAAGGTTAATAAAGTTAATTAATTTGTAAGGGAGGCACGGCAGGTTACAGTTATAGCACGCCTAAATTGCCAATATAGAAGAGGGTGATTATCTCATAATAAAACTATATTTCTTAGGGACTCAAGAACTCTAGTTGGAAGACAAACGAGTGTTTACTAAGTGTAAAGGTTCTGCAATGAGAGAGAGAGAGAGAGAGAGAGAGAGAGAGAGAGAGAGAGAGAGAGAGAGAGAGAGAGAGAGAGAGTAGATGATTAGATAGAAAAAGCAAATTTTACAACGTATGGGAGAGATCTCTTGTCGAAGGACAAACGAGTGTTTGCCAAGTTGAGGGTTTTGCAAAGATGAGAGAGAGAGAGAGAGAGAGAGAGAGAGAGAGAGAGAGAGAGAGAGAGAGAGAGAGAGAGAGAGAGAGAGAGACTGCTGATGATTCAATAAAAGGCACGTTCTACAACATAACGGAGCCAATTTCGAAATAAATAAAACATCAATAATTAAACTAACGTAAGAGCAAAAAACAAATAAAATCACCATCGACATTCAACCGATCAACCAGCGACATCAACAGAGAGAGAGAGAGAGAGAGAGAGAGAGAGAGAGAGAGAGAGAGAGAGAGAGAGAGAGAGAGACTTGTGGTGACGAAGCGTTTGGTATCTGTAGACACAATGTCTCTCTCTCTCTCTCTCTCTCTCTCTCTCTCTCTCTCTCGTGGCGGCAATTACGATAGAGAGACGTCTTTCATAGGGGCCAAGAAGGAGATGATTAATCGTCTCTTATGTGCTATGATCCATTCAAATTAGAGGTTCGATTGTGGGCGTGATAAGCGATGCATTTCGTGATGCAGAGGGGTTTGATAATTAAATTGTTCCAAAATGAATTAAAATTAAGAGGGATAATAAAAACTTTAATGGCCTGTACATATATGTACATGTACACACACTTATGCATATTGATATGTGTAAGTGTGCGCACATATATATAAAGACCACTAAAATTTTTATTACCCTCTTAATTTAAATTAATTTTAGAACAATTATTAAAACCCTCTGCATCTTGAAATGTCTCTTATATATATATATATATATATATATATATATATATATATATATATATATATATATATATATATATATATATATATATATAAATCCAGCAAACAGCAATTTAGTGTATATATATGTGTGTGTATATATACATATATATATATATATATATATATATATATATATATATATATATATATATATATATATATATATATATATATATATATATATATATATATATATATATATATATATATATATTATATATAAATAACAGATGAGTGTTACAACATAAGAAAGAGATCGACTGATTGATTGATTTATGGCTACTAAAAACTGTCATCACAAAATCTAGCTTACTGACGCAGAGAGAGAGAGAGAGAGAGAGAGAGAGAGAGAGAGAGAGAGAGAGAGAGAGAGAGAGAGAGAGAGAGGGGTTATTATTAATTTATATATTAAAAGAATTTAGCTTGGCTTAGCTAAAACAAAAAGGTGATGAAGAGATAATGAGAGTAACGCTTATGTGAAAGATCACAGACCATTTAAAAACGATAAAATAAATCAACTTAACGGACCTCATATTTTAACAAAAACCTTTGCAGAATCGAGCGAATTAAATGTGCTTGATGGAGTCAAATACAGCTGCATTTTCTCCCTCTTAAATCCGATCTTACATTTCTATCATATGTAAAATTAACTTCGTTCATAAAGAGACGAACTCTTCGACTCAAACTTATTAGTTTATTTTCAAGAAATTCTACTAATATTTAAATAACACGAAACTTGGATTTTTATGCATCAGAATTAATCTGGTGTCTCTGAATTTGTTATTACTTAATAACATGATTCCTGGTTGATTTAATTGTAATCCATTCTACAGCAAGAAAATATTTTTCATAAGGTGCAATAACAAGATCTATAATACCTCTAATTAAAAGGCTGCTTATACTTAAACTGGATAATGGTATTAAAGTGACGACATGTTCTTAATAATAACGCAGTGAAAGTCTGCTTTTCATTCTTGAGCTAGAACTAGAACGCAGTACATAGGAAATGATACGGAAGTTAAAAAGATATACCTGACTGTAATCGTTCCTCTATTAATAAACAGAAAACGAGCAATGCTTTCATGTCTGTATACCTTTACAAGGATCTTTCTATTTTCTCCCTAGGAAACTGCAATTCTATTAATCTTGATGACATCTGTGATGTAAATAGAACATAATTCTCTGATATTTATCAATATTTTTTTTCAGAAACCCGTTTCCAGGAGAAGTAAATCTTCATTTCCTCCTGTATGAGAGATCATCTCCCTTTTATCATCTCTTCGAGGTTAAGTAAGTTTATTTTTATTTATAAGAAGTTTCGATTTCTTTTTAACTCTCTCATTTTTTCTTTTGCTTGTGATGGCTAAACTTGCTAAGGCCATAGGTCTGTAAGTTATGTTGTCTTTCAGAAGAAAAGTGTAGAAAGTCAAAAATTTTCATTTTGTTCCAGCTGTTAAGTATCATAGCATCAGAAGGAGGTCATGTGCCGACCTGACCACGAGAGGGACAAAAGTCTATTACCGCTTGTACATACATATACATTTTTAGGCTGAAATATATATATATATATATATATATATATATATATATATATATATATATATATATATATATATATATATATATATATATATATATATGTATAGCATTGCCTTCTTAACATCCTATCCCAGAACTTGCGAGCAGAGCACCTTTCTCCATTCTTCTCCATCTGTCACAGTGACCGAATATGAATACCTGCGCCTTGTGAGGATTTCTTTAACGCTCTTAACATCTCTGTTTGCCTTCCTCAGGCAACAAAGGCGGCCAGGTGCCTTATTCATGAAGGCCCTCACAATAGGCCTCTCATGAAACACGCTTCATTCTCTTCCTAATCTCGGGGGAGTCGCATCTCCCAGTGTGTGGAATGTAAACAAACATGGCGAATCGGTTGTTGTTGTTCTTCTTCTTCTTCGTGGGCAGGAAAAAAGAATAGGAGAGCAAGGCCTCTCTTTCCGCATTTGCTGTCTGAAGAGGTGGGACGGCTGGGGTTAACATTGTACAGCTTGATGTTTTCGGGGTTTTTGTTGGAAAAGGCCGTCGTGACTTACAGCCATGTGAATTTATATTAATTCTTCTTAATTCCTCTTTTAATTATGCAGATTGAGTTCATCGAAAATGTACATTTCACACTGTATGTTCTTCAGCAGTAAAGGATTTGTTACGAACAATGTTCTTTTTCAAAATGACAAGAGGTAAACTACCTCTTTACATTTTGAAAATTAAGTAAGTGTATTAGCTTGTAAGATTTTCTCTACGGTACAACACGTCAGTGTTTTTCTTTCCAAAGTCCTGAAGTAGCATCAAAGCTCCTTCAGAATGTTAGGATATGATGTCTGTTAGTACCAATGATTAGCAAACTACAGTACATTAATGCTATAGGGATAATCGGGAAAGCTGTGTAAAGAAACACAATATATGAAATGAAAGCTGCAGAGGTAAGTAGTTGCAAAAGCAACACAACAGTGGAAGCTAGAGAGTCTGACTTAACGACATACCCAGTTTAGCAAAGATAATATTATCCAACTCTTGCAACGGAAATGAAAATTGTAAATCTTCAAAGGAACAAATTTTTATAAAACGGGAATATTTAACCAAGGGAACAGTTGTGAAAGAACAATGTTCTATTCTAAAAACTGATTCTCTCACGGGAGAAAATTATTTAATCGAAAACGAACTATAAAAAATTATGCATAAGTGAAACAACAAATAGAAGTTTCTAAGTAATTAAAATAAATTTCTGTTTGTGATTTTTCAGTCCTATCCTTCCTCCATATCCCCAAAACATTCATAATATAAACCACGAACAAATAGTGTTCAAAGCCTCTCTCTCTCTCTCTCTCTCTCTCTCTCTCTCTCTCTCTCTCTCTCTCTCTCTCTCTCTCTCTCTCTCTCTCTCTCTCCCAGTACCCAGAAGTATATCAGATCTATAATGTGCTTGTCAGGGCTCCCTTTGTATATAAAAAAAAACGAGTCTACAAAAAATTCTTCCTAAAATTGGATTTTGTTTCTCCAACGTCCATCACACTGAACAAGACCAAACCCAGCACTTTTATTATCCAAAACAAATTACTACCTCCGTCCTTTCACGAAACCTCTACAGCGTTGGTACTGGCAAAGCTACTTATTTCCCTCTCCCTGTGCTATTAAATTACGCCGAATATACGTTTCAGGTGAGGTTATTTCCACGAAGTTTATTCATTAATGCTGGTAGGGGACCTTCCGTAATATTTCTCTACTGACTCCGCTTATGAAAACAAATGGAAATTAGATTCCGTTTTCCTTGCTCGTGCTGCGAGCAGTTTCAAGTTGCGGTAACAGACTTCGTTGGACGCGTATTGTTAAAAAAGTACTTGCAATGAACTTTTATTTTGCTGTAGATCATAATAAAATCTCTCTCTCTCTCTCTCTCTCTCTCTCTCTCTCTCTCTCTCTCTCTCTCTCTCTCTCTCTCTCTCTTATCTGAGTATTTTCAATATATTCCCTAAGGCACAATTAAGTAGAAAGACGTATCCGGTAACGTTTTGTTAGCTATCTGTCGATTATAGTTTAAAAGTGGTTCGGAAGACTTAGATATACAAGAAGACTGACCCAAAATAAAAATTGCCTCTCGAGAAACATACGTGATCGCTATAATTAGACGAAAAACTTGTCGACCACACTGCAGCCTGCGCATAGCTTTGTTCCTCGTGCTACCTTTGTATCGAAAGTTTGAGGAAAGAATTCTTGTTATAATCTGAGTTTCGTTGCAAGTGGTGCACGCACACGCACACACACACACACACACACACACACACACACACACACACACACATATATATATATATATATATATATATATATATATATATATATATATATATATATATATATATATATATATATATATATATATATATATATATATATATATATATATATATATATACTTATTATTATAATACAAGAAGTCGGTGCACAGACGACCCTTAATTTGCCCTTAGTTATTGAGAGTGGAATCATCGCTGCATGGCTGGTCCTAGTGGACCTAGATATCAAAACAATTAAAGTTATCAACAGTTCGATCTGTCTCTTTCCTTTACCTGAAACAGACATTGAGATGGCACGGTCGAAAGGGGCAAAGATGAGAGGCTGGGTGCCACTCCCTTAAGCAGCTTAACCCAACTAAGCTGCTTAAAACAACCTTCTAAACGCAGATTAAGCTGCTGAATTGTCTTTCCTTTCACAGGATACCTGGGAAGAGGCAACCAGATGGCTGAACACCTGGGCAAATGACACATCTTTTGCACACGGTCACCAGTCTTTGCAATCGGTCAGGACACTCGGCCGAGGCCTTAAAAAGAGGACAGGAGACATCTAGAGCAGTCGTTGGGCAGTCAGTCACGATGCAGTTGGGCCGGTAGCAGTTAGCAGTTAGCAGTTTGCAGTTAGCCATATACTCGGGCTAGTGATACAAGACGCTGAGAGTCATCCCCCACCCTTCCACCCAGATGTCAACCCAGTACTACCGTCATCCTCGAAAGGACCTACCCAGGAACCTGAGTACGATGTCAAGTGTGTGATTGTCCCTCATCCTTCGCCAGAGACCCGCTTCCCCTAAGGTATAGTGCGAGTAAAGACATTTCAGTCACGATCGTTTGCCCCTTTGAAGTGTTCCAGAGTGCCAATATTGTTTCTCATCCGTGTGCCATTTGTTCAGTGCCTTTTGCAGTGTTTCTTGTTCCAGTGTAAAGTGTTCAGTTATTCCTTGAGTCCTTGGCACCCTCAGTGCAGACTCGAGTCATTTTCTGTGTTATATTTACCTTTACTGGAGTGTAATGTGTAAATCTCTCTTGCAGAGGGACCTATTTGCAGTGGACTCATTTTGGACAGTGCCTTGTCCTTAGTCAAGACTCCAGTAGGAGGATCTCCAATCGTTGCAAGCCCTTTAACAATTCAATTACCCATTTTCCCTTCTAATGCTTTCTTTTGTAAATATAATTCCTCAATTTATCCCAAGTGTTTACGTAACATTTCCTTAGGAAGTAGAGCCTTCAGCTCCTAAAATCATCCCTTGTTCTTTGTTTTTTACGATTTCCCTTTACGTAAGTCAGAACTCCAAGGCCAATTAAATAAAGTTTCCGTTGCCGGCCTGTAAAAATTTCAAGATATCATAGAACTCAGGAAATTCGTAAAAATTATATATATATATATATATATATATATATATATATATATATATATATATATATATATATATATATATATATATATATATATATATATATATATACTTACATACATGTGTGTGTACCGTATGTGCACTAAATGAGTACCACCACATAGTCAGCAAACACCCAGTCTTACACATACATACACAAGATCGTATACAGTAGAAACTTTGTATTGAACGGGTCGTTTCTTCAAATCGCTCAGTTAATTACGACCTCCTGCCCAGCCTCCAGAAACGTTTTCAAAAACGTTGTTACTCTCACATTTATACTGCAGACAATAATCACTGATTCGAAATCGCATAGTTCACGAGTGTAGCGAATGATTTCGGACAAAAAATAAAAAGTGGAAAGATCATTACAGCTGAGATGCACTCGAGAAGAATGGAAATGATTGCATCTCCCCGGATCACCGTTATTGCGTTCAGGCTCCATTCCTCATCATTGTCGAGAACATTGGATTTTGGGATTTGCAGGAAACTGTCTGCTTTATGCGTGTTTGTTTTGCTTGCTTGTGGTTCTACTATTTATTATCGTTTTCTCTCTCTCTCTCTCTCTCTCTCTCTCTCTCTCTCTCTCTCTCTCTCTCTCTCTCTCTCTCTCTCTCTATTTATTTAAGTCTTCTGCTGAAAACCATTACAGACATTCAGCAGACTATGAACCCAAGGGAGATTTTTCTTTTTTTTTTTTTAAATCAATGGTTCTCACACAGGGGTGCTCGCGCCCCTAAGGGGTGCGAGGACGCCTATGAGTAATTAAAGCAAAATATGTTTTTATATACGCATGTTTTTTTCTGCAAAAAAATATAAAATAAAATAAATAATCAATAATAATAATAAAAAAAATCATCATCATCATCATCATCATTTTTTTCAGCAATTCAGGCGGTACGAGAACTGACTGCTGATTTGAAAGGAGTGCATCCATTGGAAAAAGGTTAAGAACCACTGCTTTGAATATTCAGCTGAAAACCCTTAAGGACATTCATTGGAGTTAAGAGACTATAAACCAAGAGGGCTCCAAAGTGAAATCAGCCTGCAGAGGTAAGTTAGAAAAAAGGAGATAAATGAATAAATATGAGGAAATAGGAAACAACACCGATACACCTTAATTCAGCAGAAAACAGGAATGGATTCGCGCCTCGCTTAAATATTTGGAAATTAGACAATTCCACAACTATACTGTCTCGCTAAGATTAATAGGAGGTTTTAGTACTGTTTGCACAAGAGGAAGTTAAGCTTAATGAAGGAAACCATTCTACAGTTTTTAATTTCCAGTACTCTGTTGAAAGTCAGGGCTACCAACTCCAGCTACTAAACTGAAAGACGTAAACATTTGCTTTTTTATACCATAGATCCCATTGATATATTTGCAGATGCTATCACATTCCAATGGATTTATCAACATACATAACAATATTCTTATCCTGCTTAATTATTTACATAATCGTATTTTGAATGTTCATATCTTATTTATAAAAGAAATTTATTGAAGTCATAGTTGCCTGAAATTATTGGAAATGATCAAGAATATTCTTAACTGCGAACAAAATGGGAAAATCACAATGTTCCAGGGAAAATACTCAGGCATATATTGGAAATCAGTCAAATGTATTCATCCAAAATACATCAACACCACCTCCGAAATATATTGACATATATCTTGACATTCTTGTTAATACAAGTGAGATAACCAATATATATATATATATATATATATATATATATATATATATATATATATATATATATATATATATATATATATATATATATGATCGTAATTTTCTCTTAATTTCCGCAAACGTTATACAGTTACACCCAACAGTATCTCTTGAATATAAAGTGCGTTGTTGACCTGAATAGAAAACGAATGGTTTTTTAATGACAGTGACCTGATTTGTGGTAAAGTTCAATTTCATGATAATTAATATTGGAATTTAATTACCAGAACTTCCTTCATGTGGACACTCTTTTTTTCAGATAATACAGTAAATATCAAAGTGGGTTAATGCACTATACGTCAGTTATAAAAAAGCTAAATGAAATTTAGATATACAGAAAACAATTACATTAAATTTGTACAAAATTGTTTTTAAAGGGCAGGCCCTTAACTATCGCGATCATACCTCAAATTAGAAATAGCTAAAGGATATAAAAAACTATAAAAGAACGGAAAATGTCACAATATAATTATGCTTTTATAATGAAAAGAAGATAAATGTTTTTGTGGATGAGAGGGAATGTCAAAGGAATATAAATAAATAACGTAATTCTTGTGGATATTTCCTTTTTTGTGTACACGACTGTAAACTCCAAACCACAAGGAAAATAAGGCAAAATGAGCTAGAGATGGTAGGGGTTACAAATACATTAAAATAAATCAAAACGGTATCATAACAAACGTCACACTGTTTTGGAATATGAGATTTGTGGCCACCATGAATAACAGTGCTCAGTTATAAAATGTTACAACAGCTAAAAACCAAGATAATTTACTGAAATATCTAAAATAAAATAATTAAGTAATCGATTGTCAACATCGCCAGGTAAACTGAAGAAACAGGGAGTAATAAGCAATGTTGTTATGAAAAAGTAAAAAAAAAAAACTTGACAATTTACGCGCTTGTTGAAAAAAAGTACGCAAATAGCAGCCAGTAAATGAACTGAAAACCTCCTTTAATATGAGTTTCATTATCGAAAAATATCCCTGAAAGGGAAAAGAGCGCGTGCCAACACAAACTCACAAATAATAATAATAATAATAATAATAATAATAATAATAATAATAATAATAATAATAATAATAATAATAATGCCGCAAAATTGTGGAAATGTTTAATAAAATAACCGTTATAAAAATACATAAAAAATAAACATAAATCTAACAATGTGACATAGAAAGAGCATAGAAAACCATGTTCTTTCTCTCAGTAATAATAATAATAATAATAATAATAATAATAATAATAATAATTTATTATTATTATTATTATTATTATTATTATTATTATTATTATTATTATTATTATTATTATTATTATTATTATTATCGAACACAAGCAATGCATTTCGAAGGAGCTGTTCAAACCGATCCAATCTGAGTGATGGGGGGAAGAAACAGCACTAGCAAGCGAGGATGATTGGCGACAGCAAATGAGAGAGATAGAGGGGAGAGGGAGAGTTAATTGATTAAAAAGAGGCAAATAGATAAAGTGGATAAATGCTGCGAGCAACCGAAAGGGAAAAGGATAAATGAATGGACCAGAAATTAGGGAGGCAGGGAATTCAAACGCGATGTAGGAACTGCGCATTTGAAGGAGGGAAGCGAACTGAAGTGAAGATATAGTATAGGATGATAGGAAACTGTATTAGCTGCTTCGTAGTTGGGGGATGGAGAAGCAAGAAGAAGGGTGATAATAATAATAATAATAATAATAATAATAATAATAATAATAATAATAATAATAATAATAATAATAATAGTAGTAGTGTCTCACATTTTCATGCTTAATGGGCGAGGTTCGATGGAGAAGCAAGAATAATAATAATAATAATAATAATAATAATAATAATAATAATAATAATAATAATAATAATAATAACAACAGTATAGTCTCGCACTTACATGCATTTAGTGGTAGAAGTTTAACATTTTATCATATGTATTATGATAAAATCAATTCACTCTATACAAAAAATTACACATATAAAATTAATGTCACTGATAAATTTATATCAGTGAAACGATGCTGAGATGTCTGAAACAATGAACGGGTCTGAAGGCAGATTCTAATGTAATAAAAAATTCGTTTTAAATAACCTTCACATTTTGCTAGAGAAGCATAGAACAATAAAAACGCATAAAACGACAAAGTGAAAAATGTGTACCAAAATGGCTCCTAAAACTTTTATATTTATATTAGAGTATATGTTATGCATAAAACAAGACTTTAATTTAGCCGGAAAAAGAAATTAACAGCGGTAGCAATTAGCGACTAAATTTGTTCTGTAATTGCTCGTAAATTAACTATATTTCTTTTGGATTATTTTTTCAACAGAACGTCGTTACCTCAAAGAGAGAGAGAGAGAGAGAGAGAGAGAGAGAGAGAGAGAAGGCAATTTGCTCCAAATCTACAATTTTGATAATTAAAATATGCTGGAAAGTACAAAGACAAACCTCAGAGAGAGAGAGAGAGAGAGAGAGAGAGAGAGAGAGAGAGAGAGAGAGAGAGAGAGAGAGAGAGAAGGCAATTTGCTCCAAATCTACTATTTTGATAATTAAAATATGCCGAGAAGTACAGAGACAAACCTCAGACAGAGAGAGAGAGAGAGAGAGAAAGAGAGAGAGAGAGAGAGAGAGAGAGAGAGAGAAGGCAATTTGCACCGGATCTATTATTTTGACAATTAAATTAATATACCGGAAAACTACAAAGACAAACCTCAGAGAGAGAGAGAGAGAGAGAGAGAGAGAGAGAGAGAGAGAGAGAGAGAGAGAGAGAGAGAGAGAGAGCAATTTGCTCCAAGTCTACGATTCTGATATATAAACAGACATGCTGGAAAGTACGAAGAAAAATTAATCACAACAGAGCAGCGGACTAAAATAATTTTTATTGACAAAAAAAATATAAATAAAGCATTAAAAATCTACCATGTCATGCTACATTAGACTCTCTATATACTAAAATATAAAACAAGAAAAAACTGCTTCATTTAACTTCAATGAAATTATTCTTATTGACTAGAAAAGCCAAAAATCTAAATATAATAAAAACTCTACAAAGTCACTATACTAAACTACAGTTTAGATGATAAAAAAAGATAAAAACTACTTCATTTTATCTTTACGCAGTCTCTGACACACTTGAGTACATTAAGCTCAGTCTGGGGAGCCATGAATGTAGGGAGTTCTGAATATCAAGATAGACGAGGGTGTAATGCTCACTCTATGGCCTAAAAATGAAAATATATTGCCCCAAGCCCTTTAAAAATACATGTCTGTAGAGTGCTTGTAGTCAGGAAGCCAAAATATATTATGCTTTATTACCATAATTATGGAAATAGTGTTTTGTATTATGTAAGTTGGGTTGTGGTAGTGGTGAAAATAAAGACGAAACCAATATATTGATTATTGGAAATTTATATTAGCATATTCATATAACTTGTGGATAATGGCTTCCTAAGTTGTCGTGACAAATCAAAAGAATTATGTAAGTTTGAAAAATAAAACAAAATAACAAAGAATATCAGATGTCATAATACTCTCGAGGAAAAAACGCATATTCCTTGGTCGTGAAATGTATCTTATGTAAATAAATGAACAGCCCCAAAGTAATGATATATAAAAAAAACATAAGGTTCTCGCGTGAGAGCTCAATAAGTAGATTTCATATAAACAGTGTTTTCCTTTCAAACAGAAAAAGTATACCTTAGTTTTACCACACCACTGAGGTGATTAACAGCTCTCCTAGGGCTGGCCCGAAGGATTAGATTTATTTTATGTGGCTAAGAACCAACTGGTTACTTAGCAACGGGACCTACAGCTTATTGTGAAAACCGAACCACATTATAGCAAGAAATGAATTTCTATCACCAGAAATAAATTCCTCTAATTCTTCATTAGCCGCCCAGAGACTCGAACTCGGGCCTAGCGAGTGCTAACCCACAACTCTACCGACTCGACCAACGGGGAACTTCCTTTCAAACAGAAGAAAAATATAATAAAGAGCACGAAGATAATTTTAATTCACTAATAACGGCGTCAATAACTTAGGTGTTGTGATGCCAGTTTTAGCAGCTGTAATCAATCAATTAATTTCACCAATAATAAGAGACTTACGACCAACATATAGAACTAACTAGTTAACTCGTGCAAAGACGTATCTAATTATCTTATTGCGGAAACATGATTCTTAAGTATGAATTATGTTATGTAATTTTTTTTTGTAATAAAGTATTCCATGAAAATAAAATAAAAATTTGAAAAAATAATGAATTATGTAATTTCTTTTTGTAATAAGGTATTCCATGAAAATAAAAAAAATTGAAAATAAAAAATAGCAATTAATATGGACTTAAGAAAATGAAAATATAACAAGAGAATTGTAAAAAACATTGTATGAGATCTACCAGCGTTCCAAATTTTAAAATGAATGGGTGGAATCTTATAGGAAATAGAAAAATATCAAAACATTATTTTATTGTTTCATATTCAGTATATTTCGCTGGTATTTAATATTTATTGCCTGATTATACTCATCCCTCAATCTTTTGCTACGAATCGATTTTACCAAAAAAAAAAAGCTATTTAGTATTTTTTTTAAATAAGATGAATGAACATCCACTTCAATTCAGATTGTCCCATTTGAGATCCTTATCAAATGATATATAATGCTGACTGGAGCAATAGAGAGTTGTCTTATAGCGGTATTATTCTCTCTCTCTCTCTCTCTCTCTCTCTCTCTCTCTCTCTCTCTCTCTCTCTCTCTCTCTCTCTCTCTCCAGCTTTTACACATTTGGAAAGTTTCTCAGAATCCGTCTATCGTGCAAATGTATGATTAAAGAAAGCGTATATAATATATATATATATATATATATATATATATATATATATATATATATATATATATATAAATATATATATATATATATATATATGTATATATATAAATTATATGTATATATATATATATATATATATATATATATATATATATATATATATAACTTCTTATTTGCCCATTTTTATAATATAATATATATACAGTATATATATATATATATATATATA
The DNA here is from genome assembly GCF_040412425.1 of Macrobrachium rosenbergii. Classification (NCBI taxonomy): domain Eukaryota; kingdom Metazoa; phylum Arthropoda; class Malacostraca; order Decapoda; family Palaemonidae; genus Macrobrachium; species Macrobrachium rosenbergii. The sequence continues at coordinate 20,751,073 of NC_089780.1, forward strand.
TATATATATATATATATATATATATATATATATATATATATATATATATATATATATATACTGTATATATATGTATATATATAATATATTTATGCATTATAAAAATGGGCAAATAAGAAAATAAACGATACTCGAGCTTAAATAGTTTAATATAAAACATTCTGAAACAGTTGTGAAAATATAGATATGTTACCATAAAATATATTCGAGAATATATTTCCTCCACAAGTGCACGTTATCATACACGAATGACTACTCATGAAATTATCGGTCATGCTTCATTATCGGTGTGAATAAATGAATTGATGATAACAAACACTTAAAAACCAGAAAACCATTTCGTGGTACCTGCACCGCCATTACATCCAAGCCACTCGCAATGCACGAGAGAGGCTGTAAAATAAAAAAAATGAAAAATATATCTTCATCGCCTCGGCCCAACCCATCATAATTTCGCTCGTCCCATGAAGTCATGAAAAGTTTACGATTAGTCCATAAAACTAAAAATACTTTCTGTGGCTCGGCGAGATAATGAAAAACGACTCTTCCGTAATGAGTGGCGTAAGGTGGTTGCGGTTTTAACGGGCCGATGGGTAATGGGTGATTCCAGGTACGTGGCGGTCCGCGAAGGAATGCAATTTATATCTGCGTTATAGTGATTTCTTGCGAGGCGTTTGTGATGGCTGCGTTGTCACGGGGTGGATATTGTGATGATAGTGTTCAAGTAAAATATAATTTTTACCACTGGACAAATATCGCTTTTTTTTTTTTTTTGCTACCTCTTACGAGGCGTTTAAGATGGGTGTGTTGTCATGGGGTAGATATAGTGATGATAGTGTCTACGCAAAATATAATTTATACCACTGGACAAATATCGCTTATTTTGCTATTTCCTGCGAGGCGTTTGTGGTGGCAGTGTTATCACGGTGTAAATATAGTGACGATAGTGTCTCAGTAAAATAGAATTTTTATCACGGAACAAATACCGCTTTGTTTAGCATTGGCGAATAAAAAATATTACTTGCATATGAAATGTGAAAGAAGGTATCTTTTTAGATATCCTTTACAAAGAGAAAACATTAGTACTTATACTTTTAGTTTTCTGTAAAAGAAAACTGTTGTGCCGGCTTTGGCTGTCCGTACGCACTTTTTCTGCCCGCCCTCAGATCTTAAAAACTACTGATGCTAGAGGGCTGCAAATTAGTATGTTGATAATCCACGCTCCAATCATAAAACATACCAAATTGCAGCCCTCTAGCCCAAGTAGTTTTAATTTTATATACGGTTAAATTTAGCCATAATCGTGCTTCTGGCAACGATATAGGACAGGCCACCACAGGGCCATTGTTAAAGTTTCAATGGCCGCGGCTCATACAGCATTATACCAAGACCACCGAAAGATAGAGCTATTTTCTGTGGCCTTGATTATGCGCTGTAGAGAAAACTCGATTGCGCCGAAGAAACTTCGGCGCATTTCTTACTTGTTTTATTTCGTTTACAATAGCACATGCTGTACCTTTGATAACCGTTTCAGTTGACTACATCACTAAATAAAAAAACTCAGAGTTGAAAAGCCTGAAATACAATTTTCCTTATTCTCCTTTCGCCAATTCAAAAACAAATTTAAGGAAGACTAATTCACTGCAAATACAATTAAAGAAAATATCTATATGTGGGCGATGAAACATAAAGTAGAAGTGGAAAAGGAATAAAAAGTGTAAATGAATAGCAGTGGGGTGGAAGTACATGAGTGTATAAGGGAGAACGAGTGGAGGAGAAAAGACACAAGGCTAAGCCAGAGAAAGAGGGAGGTTGGGGAGGGGGGAAGGTTTAAGGCATGATAGTGGGGGTCAAGCTCCCACCGCCCCCCCCCCACCCCCAATCTTCAGCCCAACCTCTCTCGTGATGCACGAAATCTGCATTAATTAGCAGAACCTTAATTATTGCTTTTTTATGATTTTCTTTAATTTTCTTAAGACAGACCTGGTCCGGCAGAGCTGAGACGTACCCGACGAAGGAACATACCACTGAAAACCCTCCAGTTTTTTTCTTTATGGAGGTCCCTTGGTGCTTATAAGCAAGCTAGGAGAGAGAGAGAGAGAGAGAGAGAGAGAGAGAGAGAGAGAGAGAGAGAGAGAGAGAGAGAGAGATGGTTATAAAGTTTCCGAGGAAAGACGCTTCGCTTCGCAACTTCTGAAAAGTTGTTAGCGACAGGGATGGGGGTGGGGGCCTGTTGACAGCAGGTAGATACGGGTGGGGGTGTAAACTGACATATAATGACAGCAGAAATAATGATTTATAAGAGGATAATAATTTTATCAGGAAACAAGGTATAATATGCAAATTTTACGGATGATGCTTATTCAAGAACAGTAAATAATTCTAAACAGGATATACTTAAGAGAATATTCATTTTTTTCGCCTAATTTATAGTTTTCTCAGACACATTCATTCCTCCTCTCACCTGCTGCAAATACGTCGCCATTCCAAACCCTGAGAAATTATTGCAATCAAACAGGGACCCACAGGCATACAAAAGGAAAATTCCCTGTGATACGGAGGCCGCGAAATGACCACCAAAGGAACGTGAATGAAAAGAGACACAGGGACGTAAATAAAAAGCTCGTATTATGCCGGGAAACCCGATGAGGTGTTGAGTAAAAGGCAAGCTTCAATGGGAACCAATGGGAAGGATTATGCCAAATATAAAATGGAAACGGGACCAACGTGTGATTGCTTTGGGGAAGGTCCATATTTCCCAATAGATGAAGCCTTTTGCGACATTTCGATCGCGGTTCTTTTGTTTAATCACGGAATTGGTGCGTGGAGTGGCACTAATAAAAGCACAGGACAGGTTAGATATTTCACACTATTTTCCATTTGGTTTATAGATTTCCTATTCTGTTACGTCTTTCAAATGAACACCACGTTCTTTGGAAGTTTGAATTTCAAGTCAGTCGCCCCGTGGGCTTGTTCCATATGAATAGGGTATATCTTCTGTGGTATAATAATAATAATAATAATAATAATAATAATAATAATAATAATAATAATAATAATAATAATAATAATAATAATTTCTCCTTGTCCTGATGATGATTTTGATGGTGATATATGTGTATGTGTACACACACACACACCCACACACATATATATATATAAAACAATAGAGCTTAATTTCACAACAGAAATAAACAAATAAATAAACACCTTACCTTTATTGATGTACTTGTAGCAGAGCAACCGGATAATGACAAGACAAGACGAAGTCGGGGGTAATACTCCTTGAGCTCAATAAGAATGACGTCATTCGCTATTTTAAGCATCGACTGCGCTACGTCATACCTGGAAAGAGTAATAAATAAAGAATACAGTAGCTCTCAGAAATAAGACATCGCACAGCATATGGAACCTTACAATAAGTCAAGTCTTGTACACCATTTCATGCTAAATTATTTTCTTTACAAAACTCGATGAATCTGGTAAATTTAAAATCCCATGTTAAATTGTAAATGTGTTGTTGTCAAAAACCCCATTTATCCTGCAATGAAAATAATCCCTGTATACAGATACCAGCAGATATCTACATGCATAGATATCTGCTGAGTAGTGGATGTTATGACATGGCATATTGTGTCTTCATCAATTTGCATAAGAAATGGGACATATCATAAGCCTACAATAAATCTTTGGGAAAAATGAGAGGCTTTCTGTCCATGTGAGACTCAAGCATAGGCTTCTATCTACAAGGGCATGTTGTAAGGCTGTAAAATCGGATCAAATCTCGGAGAATCATTTATTACCCCAAGGAAAGCTTTCAAAACGTCTCCCATATCCAATCTTGTCGATTCAATAAAAGGGATATGCAAATATTGCCTTTCCGAGTCCAGCTGATACTGTAAAACGAAGACCCGTGTGAGTTTTCGACTTGCGAGACAGTCCGATATGAAAGGTTCATTTCCAGAATATATATATATGTATGTATGTATATATATATATATATATATATATATATATATATATATATATATATATATATATATATATAATATATATATATATATATATATATATATATATATATATATATATATAATATATATATATATATATATATATATATATATATATATATATATATATGTGTGTGTGTGTGTGTGTGTGCGCTGTGCCTGCATGTATGTATGTATGTATATATATATATATATATATATATATATATATATATATATATATATATATATATCCAGAAGTTTCAAAAGTAAAAAGATACCTACAAGTGATATTTTAGCATTATTGCCAGTTAATGAGCATACAATATGATTGGTTAGCCAAAATTAGATTCTTGGCAACACATATATGATGGAATCGAAAGGTCACTTTATAAAGCTTCCCTTATTTAGTAAAGAGAAACAGTATTTATTTATAAAGCCAGGAAACAACCGTAAACGAACCAGTAACAAAAATCAGCAAGAGCATATGAATCATTTAATAACATACAGGAAATATGATTTACAGAAAAAGGGAATTAGTACACAGAGAATGAATATTTTATGAGCTGAATCGAAACATTACGTAATACATTTATTTCCTTCTCTAAATGTTGTAGGAAATTGATGATTTCAGCGTAATACGAATCGCTTTCAGACTGGTAAAAATGACGGCCTTGAAACGCTGTTCAATAGACTCAGATTGAAATTTCCTGTAGGTGAACCCAATCAAACAACTTTTAACTAAGTATATTACACACGCCGCCAACTGAATTGCTTTAACTGGTTTTGTAATATCCGGTGACAAAAACCGATCGCCAGAATTTGGCAGAACGTCGATAAAAAGTAATAAATAGACATAATGACCGGAGATTGGAGATTTTGTCCAGAGCGGAGATCCCCATGAATAAGCATTTCATGTCGACAGCACGTTTCACAATTCAGGAAACAAAACAAGTTAGAATCATTTTTCACGAAATATTTCCAAGTCTGGGAAGGTCACAGTCCTTTTGGAAAACTGAGCAATTTCAACTGATAGATCGAATCACAAAACATCCTAACTGATCTCCCTATTAGCGTTTCTGTTTAATGATTTACTTGCATGTTTATTCACATGGGAATGGTTATTCTAAAATATGTGTATATTGCAAGAAAGTCGAGAGAAAGCTAGCATACACAAGGTATACACAGGTAGGAATATAACTCGCCAACTACTCACTAAACTATTCTATTTTCTTTTTTATTTAATAGTTTCCTCAATTCTTCAAACTACGTGAGCAGAGTAGTAACCTTAAAGAAAGATACATTATACTACGATGTTTTAATATCTGATCATACTTACACCAGGAAATAAATAAATCTCTGACGTCAATGTCACTGGGCACAAAAACTAGGCTAGGTAAAAATGACAACTGTTCGAGTCGTTAACTGCCTTTTCGCTACTTCTGTCGAACAGAAATACGGTAAGATCCAGGACGAGGCACAGAGAAAAGAAAGGTTAGCTAAAAGCCGGTTAGTTTTAGTTCCCCCGGGGAACCAATAGATGGCATCGGCAGGTGGTTTTGCTACGAAAATGATTTCATTTTTGACAGTAGGGTAGGAAGTGTTATTTATACATATTAAATTGGCCTTATTGCTATGCGTTTTCACATGATTTCATGTACAGTAGGTTCTGGATATATACATTACATACAAATGAAAGTCATTTACTTTAGTTATGAAAATTAGATTCGTCTTAATGAAAGAGTTTTTGGTCATTCTTTGCTAATGGTCTATCTCATCTGTTGTACATAACATTATTGAAACAGTGGCCTCTGTTTCAACAAATTGATCCCTGCAAATACATGATCCATTGTATGTGAAAATGTGTATGTGAAGGTATCATACTGAAGTAACTACCTGCCGGTTAAACTACCCGTTCAGAATATGTTATCCTGAGACCATTGTAAAAATGATATACCGTTCAATAGTACTGGACTCAATTAAAGTTCATAATTATCTATAATAAGAGCTCTTTATACATTTAATATTACCAGAACACATAGATGAAGCGGGAATTTTCAGTAGATTAGCGTATATGATACTGGCTATGAACATAGTATGTAGGTTAATTGCGGATTAATTAAGCCTTTTTAATTCTGCAGTTATAGTCGTTACACATACACTGTAACCAAAGGCACAGAGAGAGAGAGAGAGAGAGAGAGAGAGAGAGAGAGAGAGAGAGAGAGAGAGAAAGTTAAGTATACCGTAGTTTAACTAGACCACTGCTCTGATTAACAGCCCTCCTAGGGCTGGCCCGAAAGATTAGACTTATTTTACGTGGCTAAGAACCAACTGGTTACCTAGCAACGGGACCTACAGCTTATTGTGGAATCCGAACCACATTATATCGAGAAATGAATTTCTACCACCAGAAATAAATTCCTCTAATTCTTCATTTGCCGGCCGGAGACTCGAACTCGGGCCTAGCAGAGTGCTAGCCGAGAACTCTACCGACTCGTCCAATGAGGAACTGGAGAGAGAGAGAGAGAGAGAGAGAGAGAGAGAGAGAGAGAGAGAGAGAGAGAGAGAGATACTGTTATGGTTTAAAGGTGTTTTGGGGTGAGACAACCCCTGGAACATTATCTGTACGCATTCTGTAATTCATAATTCGAAGAGATTGTTTGATATTCGAGTTGCCTCAATTTGTTCTAAATCTGCTTTTGGCAAAGGGTCCCTGGTATTCTCACGGCTGACACCTCATTTCATGACTTAAAGGCAACGGTCTCTTGGGAGACTGTCGATTACATAATCATTCTTACATGAATATGTCTGTGATTTAAACCGCATATATTCATGTCATTATCTCCCATATTTACTCCCTTCTTATTTTAACCAGTCTTTCATATCCTTTTTTTTCGGTAAACAATGTCGGGTGTCTATTGATCCGCATCGAATGATACGATACTACGAGGAAGATGGCCTTATATTGGGAAGATGACTTTATCAGTTTTTGAATCTCGAGGAGGATCAAGCAGTGATCCTTTAAAGCTGGTAGCTAAGGAGAATAATCCTCAATTTCTTCGTGGCTTAAGCAGCCCAGCCTCCCAAACTGATCTGTCTACAGCTGATAGGAAATTTAACATTTTTGTGATAACATGCCACGTTTCTAGTTTGCGATGGTTTATATACAAATAAGCTGAAGCTAGAGAACATATATGAAGGACACTACCCATTTCCTGATTTATCTTGTGGTAAAGATGAAAATCTGATACGGGATAATGATACATATGGCCATGTGACCCAAAGCACTGGACGAGTGTCTTCCAAACTGTACTGGAGTATAGTTAAAACGATCATCAAGAAACATACGGACGGATTTGAAACTTTTGCATTACGACTCAAGTATCAGCTGACTAGCAGTTTTAGAGAGCACTGGAAGGTGTCATATTAGAAGTATTTCTTGCAGTAAGCACTTTGAAAACCTTTCGGTAATGCATGAATTCTGTTTAGCTTGAGAAAAAAAAAGTTATTTAGAAACCAAAGAGCGGCGCTAATTTCCGTGTTTTTGAAACAGGACAAAAATACCTGTTTTAACAAATAATGAGGAAACCCGTGTGTGCCTTCCTCAACCAACATTCTGTAGTGCTTTGATGTGCCCGAATAAAATGGAAATTTGGCAAAAACCGAGTCATGATATATGGTATCAGGAAGATACCCACCAACTAACAGAATCTGAAAGAATTAACACGATTGAACATCATAAAGAAACCAATTACTCGAACATTAGTCCAGTTGATCAAGAATTCTTCAACTGACTTTATTTTATTTATGCAGTGACGTAACAATTTCCCGGTGACATTACATAACCGCTTCTCAGAAGAGGAAAGAAATTTTACGAAATATTTTTTTCTGAAAATTCCCCAACCGCGTTTACCGCCTCGCTGGAACATCCATCGAGAGCATTCGACCTTCGCCGGTCTAACCAGGTTAGATCTCGACTAATCAGGTTATTGATCTCGAAGGTCGAATGCTCGCTCTCTCATGAATAAATCAGGTGAGATTTTTTTTACCTATTAAATATGAGAATATTTTTAGGTTAGCAGCATGCACCCGGTTATGTAATGGAGTCAATTTACCTGGTGTGAACGAAAGAGAGAGAGAGAGAAGTGTATATCTGCATGATGCCTATTAGGTGATAAAATCAGTCTGCATTCGGAAACACAGAGAGAGAGAGAGAGAGAGAGAGAGAGAGAGAGAGAGAGAGAGAGAGAGAGAGAGAGAGAGACTCTTTGTGAACAGGAGATCAGGAACTTCTATATTGATTTTTTTATATGAAATGGACTCTAAAAGTACAAGATAATAATAATAATAATAATAATAATAATAATAATAATAATAATAATAATAATAATAATAATAATAATAATAATAATAATAATAACCGGTAAAAGAGCTTGAACAGTTTCATGTATCATATAACGCAATAGTATACTCAAGAGAGGCATGCTGTCCCCTATCATATTAATATCAGTAATAGATATGAGTAATAACCAGACTGCTTCCAATAACTGCCAATTCCCCATCTTCGATTCCCAGAAAATATTAGGAAATGGAATCCGGAAGGAGCAACACTTTCCTTAATATGAATAGCCATATTGCCCATAACTTAAATACAGTGTATCATTAAATAATCATTCAGGTCGAGATAAGTTTTTTCTCTACTTATTTGTATGCCTGTCGTGTTGGGAAGCTGAATTGATTCAGATTAGGTAAGCTGGAAGATTAGAAAGTTCTCATATATAATAATAATAATAATAATAATAATAATAATAATAATAATAATAATATAATAATAATAATAATAATAATAATAATAATAATAAAAAAATTCTGAAAAACAATTATAAAAATCTCTGGGCTTATGCAGAACATTCTTTAATTACTCTGCTCAATCATTTGTTTCTTTAAAGTCTACAATTTTTAAAAAAATGTTTGTCGTGAATGAAAATTGCAAATAAATCTACAGAGTAAGGGTACTTCTAAGCTGTATGTACATATAATGGATTATCCATTTATTAAAGGTTATCATTCCTCAGAAATTTATACTCTTATCCATCCCAAA
>NC_089780.1:20765165-20785165 GCF_040412425.1 Macrobrachium rosenbergii
CTCGGAGAGACGTGTGCCATCAGATTTCAGATCAAGGTTTATTCTTTTCTTCAAATGCGACTCAGAGAGAGAGAGAGAGAGAGAGAGAGAGAGAGAGAGAGAGAGAGAGAGAGAGAGACGACGTCTTTCTCTCCCCGAAAACATGGAAAGCATTGTAAATAAGAAAAGGATTGGCCGAGATACGAAATGGATGGGGTTGATGCACGTGGGTCTGGATGTGTAGATGCACAGTGCGAGATGGTTCGAAAAGGGTGGGGAATACTTGTGGTTGGATCTGTGTGTGTGTGTGTGTGTGTGTATATATATATATATATATATATATATATATATATATATATATATATATATATATATATATATATATATATATATGTGTGTGTGTGTGTGTGTGTGTGTGTGTGTGTGTGTGTGTGTGTGTGTATGTGTGTGTTTAATTTATTTCTTCTGTTTGTTTTCGACTTAGCCAAAGTAAGGTCACTACAGAATTTTGTAGAAAACCTTTGGATAAAAAGCCTTTACTTTTAATGTTCGCTGAACACAAAAATTACGTATCTCTAAGGTGAATGAAAAAACCAAATTCATTATAACAGCACTAACACAACGACGCTTCTAGAAATATGCTGCGTTTTCATCTTACTGTCATCCTCTAATGAAAATGAATGATAAGAAGATAGATATAACTATGAAAAGGGGTAAAAGGAGTAGTAAAACTCACAATACAGGATTATAAAGGAGTAATTTTTCTATAGATATTAAAAGTTTAAGAACATCAGAACGTATGTGCCTTATACAAAAAAAGTATAAGGGAAGAGAAAATTATTAAATGAGTAAAAAGCGTAGTTAAAAAAAGTACGTGGGAAGAGACGATTACTGAAAGGGTTAAAAGCGTAATAAAAAAAGTATAAGGGAAGAGAAAATTATTAAATGAGTAAAAGGCGTAGTAAAAAAAAGCACGAGGGAAGAGAGGATTATTGAAAGGATTAAAAGCGTAATAAAAAAGTATAAGGGAAGAGAAAATTATTAAATGAGTAAAAGGCGAAGTAAAAAAAAAAAGTACGAGAGCGAGAGAAGAGAGGATTACTAAAAGGGTAAAAATCGTAATCAAAAAAAGTTTGGGGGAAGAGGAAATTATTAAATGAGTAAGAAGCGTAGTAAAAAAAAAGTATGAAGGAAGAGAAAATTATTAAAAGGGTGGAAAGGCCTGTAAAAAAACTCAAAGCACGAGATTATAAAGGAGTAATTCTTCTATAGATATTAAAAATTTAAGAACATGACAACGTACCTAATGCAAAAAAAAAGTATGAGGGAAGAGAGAATTATTAAATGAGTAAAAAGCATATTAACACTCAATGCAGGGACTATATTAAAAGTATAAGGACAGTACATCTGTGACTTATGCAAGTACAATATCCATCACTGTAGTGACAACAGAGAACGCATCAGGTTACAAAGCCCTTTGAAACCTCGTGACAATCCGGGGAAAGCTCCTTTCTACCACGTAACACTTGGATAACCTTTCCATTATTACAAACTTGCCTTCCGGTGTTCATCACTTCTAAAGGAGGACGATAAGTACCAGTTTCCCTGGGATTATTGTGAGGTTACACCGCCGACGGGTTATCGAATGGTCAGGCTGCTGAAGGTATTACATACATAAGCAATAGACTATATAACTTTCAGCAGTTATTTTCAGTATAAATTGTCACTGACACTTGTGTGATGATGGTATTATCTATCTATAATTGACACATTTTATGATGTCTCTCTGACTGGGGTTATTCAATAATAATAAGGCTATAATGATTATCTGTTCTCACTGAATAAAAGATAAATAATTTCCCTTTCAGTGCGACAAGAGTAAATCAGAAGGTTGAACCGAATGAAGTAATCACCAATGGCTTAGGGCCAACACTTAAAATTCTTATTCACTTCATCAGAGGTAAACTATAACGAATAAAAATATTCTAAAACAGGTACACAGGTCGATTTTTATCCAATGTCTATGATTATTCATGAAAAACTTTCTTCAATTAAAAAAATTGTTATAGGATCTGTAGAAGACTTTGCCGGGTTTCTGTGGCGAAATATATCTTCCGAGAGACGCAGGAGTAGAAAGCTTTCGTATTATTATTATTATTATTATTATTATTATTATTATTATTATTATTATTATTAAAAACCATATGAGAGATGCCAACAATACTAGCATCATAAGGTTTGAAATAGTGGGGGATACAGAAGTAATTGGAAAAGCCCCCAAACCAAGGCGCCTACGGCTGCTGGAGGCGCTATTAATACAGCTGGAGAAGCCCTTATTAAATACAACCCAAGAAGTATTCCTCCTGCCCACCTGACTGACCGGCTCCAGGCACCAAAAGAAACAACAATCCCGAACGTGAAGCTCTCAATGATGTCGGAGATTCTGCGAGCCGCCCGGCGCCCAATCAGAATATTCGCCGTGAAACACCCAGAGAATGACGTCACACACCAGCCCCTCCGCTCACCAAGGCTGCAGCAGAGAGACCATCAGCGATAAATTTTTGGCTTGCGAGAAAATCTCGCCAGCCAATAACCAACGCGAATGCTTCACCTCAGCCAATCAGCGAGCAGCTGAATTTTAACCCCCCTTACCTTCTCGTATATAAAGAGCAAGATTCGCGTCAAAAGTCAGTCTGCTCCCGTCTTTTGTCGTGACCATGCTCAGTGAAGAGCCTGAGCGAAACGTGGCTTCGACTAACATTGAAGAAGACTTTCTCCTGAAGGACAACTCATAAGAAAACTTTCTCCTGAAGGACAACTCGAAAGAAGACTTTCTCCTGAAAGATAATTACTCAAAAGAAGACTGCCTCCTGAATGACAACTCTACGGAGGATGAACTCCCGATACCTGTTATACTGTGTACATCGGAAATAAACTATCCAATTTTGCAACCTGTTTCCCTCTCCAAGTACGACCAATATCGGCGTGTTACTGGCAGAATACAGTAACTTAGAAAAATCACTTATTAGAAAAATAGAGAAAACTATACAAAATAAATGCAGCTATCACCTTCAACGCCACTTGTATAAAAGAGGGCCTACTACCCAGCTACTACCTATTATTATTATTACTATATTATTATTATTATTATTATTTATTATTATTATTATTATTATTATTATTATTATTATTATTATTATTATTATTCAGAAGATGAACCATATTCATATGGAACAAGCCTAATGACAATAGGAACATAAAACATTAGATCTGTAGTAGTGTTTCAAATATCAATTTCTAATTTAGTATAAATTTCAGCAAGCAAAACATTGATGGCAATTCACAATATATATTCAGCTAACAGAACAAAAATAATTGAGAAATGAATACGCAAGAATTTACCGTCCGAGCCTCGAAAGAGATATTGGATGAATAACTAATGTATACCTGAAATATTCAGGAATAAATACATATGAAATCATATAACAGGACGTTATAGACAGAAAATACCGTAGAATGTTCTAAAGTGCTAAATGAAAAAGATTAACAGAGAGATTAAAGAAATGCTGAGTAAAAATTTATTTAAAAAATATAGCTACCTTTCGAAAAAAAATGACAAAAAATGGTCAGCATATAACTAACAAAAAATTCTCCCCGAACAATCTTTTTTATTTTTGAAATACAAAAACGTACAATTGAAAGTAGCAGTTGAATAACATGGGGAAGTGTTTTTCAAAATGAGAATATACCATTTTTTGAGTCAGCAAAAATTAAATAAAATTCCACAAATCTTATCTGGCATATTTTTAGATATATATCCCAAGCAGGGAGAGAGGGAGAGGCAGAAATAGAAAAGCTATATTTTTTTTAGCAAATTTTAGAAAATTATTTCACGTGAATATATTGCTTACGCTTATAGTCTCTGAGTAACAGGGAAAAAATCTTTTTCCAGATTTCATTAATCCAAAATTAAAAATAATACATTCAAAATTTCATCTAGGCTTTTCAGATAGACACTGAATAGAAAAAGTGAAAAAAAGGTAAAGAAAAATTGAATATTAAAACCTTTTTATATGCAGTATTATTCATAATTATGCCAAAGTTATAAATAGTGCATCACCAAAAGACCGACAGGAAAAATTTTACTCTGAAGTAATGAAATGAAATATTTCTAGCCTGATACCGAAGTAATCCCTTAATGCAACCTTTGATATTACACGGATTTCCTTTAAAACCGCTTAAATCTTAACGATTCTTAACCAACAAAAATTCCTAAAAATATGCAAATAAGCACTGATTTCTATCATTCCCACAAAAGAAAATAAAGATGATTTTGCATACTGAAGGTAAGTAAACTAAGAAGGAAACCAGCAAAGTTTTCTAAAGTAAACTAGGAAGGAAACCAGCAAAGTTTTCTAGAGAACAAACAGAAAGAAACTTGCGGCGAGTTCTCAGGAAACCAACAGAAAAAGTAAAGACCAAATAGAGGGACCTCTTGGATCTCAAAAATGTTTGAGAGAAAACTGGTCAGTGGAGGGGAAAAAAGGAAAAAAAAACTTCTTAGCCACTGGATGAAGCTTTGCAGACTAAATAGGTTGAGCGAAAAGCGCGCCTGCGCAAGAGAGACGTGATCTTATGTAATCTAGAGAGACGTTATGACGTTCCATGTGTCTGCCTTGCGCATTTCATACAGCATAACCACATGGACGAATGGGAAGACACCGAGAGATATTTGTAAAACATTTATCGTCTTATCATTTGCAAAATCTTAAAGACTGCATTAACATTTACAAAGATGTGATGACAGCAAAATCAAGGTGTTTATGCACGTACATATACACCAACAAGTCACACTAACATATACACATTTTATTATATATATATATATATATATATATATATATATATATATATATATATATATATATATATATATATATATATATATATATATATATATATATATATATATATATATATATATATATATATATATATATATATATATATATATATATATATATATATATATATACTGTATATACTGTGTATACATACATATATATATATATATATATATATATATATATATATATATATATATATATATATATATATATATATATGTGTGTGTGTGTGTGTGTGTGTGTGTGTGTGTGTGTGTGTGTGGTGTGTGTGTGTGTGTGTGTGTGTGTGTTTTAAATCACAAAAACACAAACTATGTCTAGCTAGATGCAAGGAAAAATGATCCACAAGATCAGAAAAAAATGGATCGAGTTATGTGCTAGATTTACTAGACGTATGGAAGCATTATAAAACATTTCAGTACATCTCTACTGAATATGTTACGAACTCATTATTTAGTACCATCCTTTTCCCTTCAATTAAACGACAGAGCAAGACTCTATGCTTTAATAAATAATTGCACCGACGAATTATAATATCTCTGGAATAATAGGTTACCTAACTGAATCCTCAAACTGGCAACGACCCACCTGGAACACTGCTTGACCTGTTTAACCCAAATGACCCATACGGAACACTGCTTGACCTGTTTAACCCAAATGACCCACATGGAACACTTCTTGACCTGTTTAACCCAGGTAACGGTGTCAGTAACTAATACCAAACACCTGTATATCAAGAATTGTTTAATATGCAATTATATATAGGAGAGCGAGTAATATTTCTGTAATGGGATAATTATAAGACATTTATTTTTGGTCTTTTCAGGTATAAAGGTGAAAAGGTATAAAGTAGATGTAATGGGTAGTGCGCACTGCGAAAAATGGCAATTTTAAGAGTTCTCTCTCTCTCTCTCTCTCTCTCTCTCTCTCTCTCTCTCTCTCTCTCTCTCTATATATATATATATATATATATATATATATATATATATATATATATATATATATATATATATATATATATACATACATAATCTTTTGTTTATAAGGTATTTCAATTTCTCTTCTTTTTGGGCAACGACTTTCCATTTGAATTTTCCTCATTTGGTGAAGTGATTTTTCTACATAATTTTCGTCTAGACTATATTTCTTGGTAATAATTACCCTCGCTGGAGTAACCAGTACGAGATTTAGGACGATTCAGAAACTAAACGGATAAAAAATACTTTGTCCTTAAGAGTCCTTAGTTTGTCTAATTGAAGTGATGCTTGAGAAGACGAGTCAGGTAAAGATGGAGCGCCAATTTTGCTTCTGAAAGCATAGAATTCGGGTCGTTAGTGATATATAAATAGCACCATTAGGTACCTTGGGATCGAAAATGCTTATTAAATGATATCTTATCTAATTTAAATGCCAATTTTCTCTGGCATATTCTGAATTACGTCTCATAATGCTCCTTCAATTACGTCTTTTTAAATTCTGGTAGCAATTTCCTCTGGTATTTTCTGGACAACCTTGAAGACGTCAGTTGAAGCGGTTTCCAATTTCCTTATTGAAATCTCTCGTGAGTGTCTTTGTAATGTACTTCTCGTGAAGAAGTGAGTAAATAGCAGATCCACTCCGAGAACTATTAAGGAAAGGCGTCTCTTACCGCGCTCTCCTTGACCTGAATTCGTCCTTGAGTACATAGAGAAGAAGAACCGAAATATTCGTTTGAAGATTTTAAGGGAGAATCATGAGTGTTAGTAACGAGATCTCAAGGCCATAGAGACGGGCGACGAGACAGGAAGAACGGGGATCGAGGAGAGATACCGCACGTGAAAGGCCTTTATCGCTGATCTCCCTTGGCGCCTGGTGGAAGCTTCTTCTGCCTCCTTAAGAAGGCTGTCCTTGGAAACACATTCGTCAGGGTATTTTGTCCGAGAGAAAACGTCATTACGAGATGAAAGCGAAGTTCGTGAGAGTTTGAAGCTTTTTGGGCTTTTTGTGATAAGTGATGAGATCTCTTATCTGTTACATAGGTGCCGTTAGGCTACCTTGATCCGTGCTTCACATGATATTCTTGGGGGACTGTTTTATTAATAGCTTTCTATTTTTCTTTTGTGTGCTATGTATTTAATGCTCTTTGCTCACAGTTTGAACAGTAATACTATTGATAATTAGGAAAGGTTTACATCTAGTGTTATTTCCATTACAAAATAGTTTCATATATCCGTTTAACCTTCTCTCTCTCTCTCTCTCTCTCTCTCTCTCTCTCTCTCTCTCTCTCTCTCTCTCTCTCTATGCAATGACAGAATTTTATCAAATAAATTTTTCCCATGTTCATTTGTAAGGCTTAAAATAAAATGGTTTCTTAAACGTTTATAGCTGGAAATATGTCATTTCTGAGAAACTTAAAAACATTTTTTATTACCTATATTTTCATTATCAGATGAAAGGCAAGAGGCCCAAATGATACGAATGAACATTAATAATAAATTCATCCCGTTACAATATGTATTTTTAATCATATTGTTTCGAAAAGAATGTAATTCCTATAGTTCTTATATTATTGCTGATATACTCGGCCACTCTGTAACTTTATTCGAAGTTACGTTATGAAAACCATAATTACCTACTTTTACACCTATGGGTTACTTTACCTGTCCTTTATATACACATAAAAATAGCTAGCTTACTTTCATCAACCATCGGTAGCCTACATAAGCTTCAACAACTAAAAAATTCTCTATTTACTCAACGTGATAAAGAACTTGGATGATACGTAACATTAATCACATAGAAGCTGATCCTAAGTCTGCTCGATTCAAAGGACTAATGTTTACCTTGATCAGCTCGTCACCCGAAGGTAAATTTGTAATTACGATTAATGTCACATGAGTGTTACCTGCACTGAGAGCAGTTTTTACTACTATTTTCTAAAGGCCTATTGTGTATGATTAAACTTATTGCTTATACTTATTATTACTTATTACACTTATTATGATTATACTTATAATACTTGTTGCTTGAATATATCTTAGATATGTAGATGGAAAACCTCCCTCTTTTGTGCATCGGACCACAAAATGACCTACAACTTCCAAAGAAGAAAACATCCATTACAAAAGGGATGTTTTCTTCTTTGAATGCTGTAGGGTTTTTTTTTTTTTTGTGGTCCGGAATATAAGAGAGGGAGGTTTTTCATCTACATATCTAAGATATATTCAAGCAATAACTATGAGAAAGTGTGGATTTCCATACGCTCAGAAGACCGGAGTTGCCAAATAAATTCTGTTTAAAAATTTACAAACGCGTTATCAGCACGCTTTACAGCAAAAGCCATATTACTTAATCATATTTTTCCTTTCATCACGATAATTAATGTTATATGAGTAACGAAGTTATCTTGACCTTAATTCAGTTCAAGAATAAAACAAAACGTTATTATTCGTTTTACTTTTGTAAAATATGACCAGTAGTCGAAAAAGTCGGGGCTGATGATTAGATAAGATAAATAGGTTCTAACGTCAGATGGGGAGAAAGGAGCGTTTCGATAAAGAAGGCAAGTTACAGGAAAACAGGATGGGGAAGAATTCTACACTGCCCTAAAATGGAAAACTGCAGTATCTGCAAAATTTTCGAAATTAAGATATGCCACCTACTGGGCTAGATTCTTCAATGCTTCCACGAGTATTTAGGAGGGTCCCATTTGCAGTATCTGCAAAATAAGTAGTAAGACAAGGGAGTATCTACCATTTTCCTCAGTTTTGTATTTTTGCAGATACTGCAGTCTTCCATTTTAGGGCAGTGTAGCCTGGAGGCTGAGGAAGATAAAACGAAGGAAAACAGATCCCAAATGGAGAAACTTTTGGAATATACAACGTGACAGATGTCAGTGAAAAAAAAAATTAAATAGGGACTGACTGACAATATGAATGATAAATTTGTCTTTCTTTTCAAGCCCATGTTACTCATTGATATTTCTTAAAATTTACTATGGTGTAAATTCGGTTCTTTTCCAATATATGTCACTAATTGGAATTTTAGAAAATTATTAAGGTGTATTTTCTCTTTGTCTTGCCTTTTACACACAAGAACTGCCGGCTCATTTTGTTTCGCAGCTGCTCCCGGAGTATCGGGACCACCCCCGGCTGAGATAGGAGACAACACTCCAATCTTCGTCTATTTGTGCAGCTTCTTTTGTAAACTGGTTCTGCATCACTTGCTGCTTCCCAAATCACGGGGTTCCTTTGATGCGAGCTGGAAACAAATATTTGATGTATTCTTATCTTACTCTGTCTTCATGCGATGCACACGAAAGAATGCAAGGATTATTTTTTTTATGAACGTTTCACGGAGATAGATACTTTATTTTATCATTATTATTATCATTCAGAAAATAAACTCTTATTCAAGATGATAGATACTTTATTGTCTATAATTATTATCAAAGAGATAAGCCCATATTCATACGGAGCAAGCCAACAGGGGCCACTGACTTGAAATTCAATCTTCCAAAGAATATGGAGTTCGTCTGAAAGAATTACAGAAGACAGTAGGAAATATTGTAAAGAAATTACAGAAGACAGGAGGAAACACTGTTAGAAGAAACGAGTTACTGGAAAAAAAACTAACTCATATTAAGGGAGTTTTGTAAATACTTCCACAGGCGATAAATGGCACAGTAACTCAGTTATTACAGCCTTTCAATGACAGGCGATAAATGGTACAGTAACTCAGTTATTACAGCCTTTCAATAACTTCTAATAATAGTTCACATTGTGTTTGATATCGGCTGCTTTTTCCAGTGGGAACATATGCTATAATCACAAACATAATGAAAACTAAAAATAAATAAAGCGATAACTGATGACCTGTTAGAATGCTTAGAACTGCGGCAGAGATAAAACAGAAAATAATGCATTTGCAATGAACACTAACTTCGCAAAACGAGAATAGTTTTAGGAAAAAACATCTTCAGCTGTCAGATAATGGGGTAACGTAAATTTATCAGGCATGCTAAGGTTACAAACTTCTATTTATGTAAACACTTCCATCATTACTAGCATAATGATTTTCCATAACAAAACTGGTTATCTAAACTCGGACAGACTCTCTCTCTCTCTCTCTCTCTCTCTCTCTCTCTCTCTCTCTCTCTCTCTCTTGATAAATATGATGAATATGTAACTAGAAATTTCTTTAATTATCTGCTCACATAAACAAAAACAAAAGAAGGAAATCAATATTTTGAGGGTGTAATAAAACTCGTACACTTTCCAAGTTATTACCGAATTTTCAGATGTGACGTTCGTTTCCTAATTTGCTGTGGACACTTGGTTGGTTCCATGACCGACCAGTTGGAACACTTATTAGAATGAACCTTCGAGGGCTGATGACTTTAATTAAAACCCAAACCACGAAATATTTTGAAGGTCATGAAATCGTCCGAAGTTGTTATTTTTTTATTTATAGTGTATATATATGTGTAGTATATATATGTATATATACACACACAAACACAAACATCTATATATATATATATATATATATATATATATATATGTGTGTGTGTGTGTGTGTGTGTGTGTGTGTGTGTGTGTGTGTGTGTGTGTGTGTGTGTGTGTGTGTGTTAATTATCATAGTGCGTATTCTCTGTAAGGAAATCTAACGAGGCGGGGGTGGGGTGGGAGGAGGAAGCTTTCCTCAGAGCTTACAAGCTCTCTTCTTTTCTTGACAACTTTCCTAATACTCTCGTTTTAAGACTGATTTGACGAGACCTGCACTACATAAGGATGACGTCGTAGGCAAAGAGAAGTGTCACTTCAAGAATGTTTCAAAAGTACTGTTCCTAAACTAACGATTATAAAATGAACGTGTTTTTTTAGTTTTCTGTAAAGAAAAACTATTGTGCCAACGTTGTCTGTCCTTCCGCACTTTTTCCTGTCCGCCCTCAGATCTTAAAAACTACGGAGGCTAGAGGGCTGCAAATTGGTATGCTGTTCATCCACCTCCAATCATCAAACATACCAAATTGCAGCCCTCTACTCTCCGTAGTTGTCATTTTATTTAAGGTTAAAGTTAGCCATATTCATGAGTCTGGCAACGATATAAGCCAGGCCACCACCGGGCCGTGGTTAAAGTTTCTTTGGCTGCGGCTCATACAGCATTATACCGAGACCACCGGAAGGTAAATCTATTTTCGGCGGACTTGATTATATAATGTACAGAAAACTCGATTGCACTGAAGCAACTTCGGCGCAATTTTTACTTGTTTTACCATAGAAATTAAGGTTAACCAAATACCAGAATATGGATCCAACTGATAGTCTAAGAGAATTATTAGACCATAAAATAATATATGTCTCACAGTCACAAAGGAATTTTGAATTATATACAGATACAGTATGTTTGCAAAAAGACATGCTTGATTAGTAGTGTTTTACAGGGGATAATAAATAACATAAAAGAAAAAAAAGAAAGGTTTTGCGAAAAAAGTTACATGGAACTAATGAAAATTCGAAAATGTGACCCTTATCTAAGTAACAAAACACAATAGAAATATATGTACCAGGATTTAGTTGTTGTCCTTCCGCCGAAACTCATTGTTAAATGATAACTTGACTCTTGCAACCTAATTCATTGTTTAAAACATACTATATGTGAAAACAGAACAGACTATTACGAGGCACCAATTACGATAATGTAAGATAATTAAGCAGGGATAGAATACAGAAAAAAAGCACGGCTTTCGACAAACGATCACATCCTGCTCACAAAGGCCCGAGTGGGTTCTAATCCCATTTAGCTCCAGAGCAAAAACAAAATCTAATTTTCAAAGCCATTAGCTGGACCCGTGCTGACCGGCACTCGTGCTCATGTTTAGGTAAACAAGAAATGTAAACAGATAAACACAAGGGTAAATGTGAGCAATTCTTCCCAAGCATGAATATACGTATTATGGGACATTGAATTCCATCCGAATTTTCGAGTTTCCTGGACCAAAAATGCTGTTTTTGTATTATCCACTATTTTGCCAATTTCATTTTTACCTGACACTGTTGCTGTAATTGGAAGCTATGCAGGTTTGAACTCAGCACCTGTCCTTTCTTTTTTTTTTTTGTTACTAAAATTTGCCATTTTCTGATATACTGAGTACAGAGAAACTGTTATTATTATTATTATTATTATTATTATTATTATTATTATTATTATTATTATTATTATTATTATTATTATTATTATTATTATTATTATTATTATTAAACACGTAAATAACATCACGTGGAAATAAACGAGTTATTTATTGTTCATTTAGTTTTCTTTGAACAGAAGAAAAGAAACGGTTCAAAAGAATCAAACCAGAGTAGTGAAAGAAAGTAGCTCGAGAGAAGAATAGATAAGAAAGTCACATACAGACACACAAACACACACACGCATGCATATATATATATATATATATATATATATATATATATATATATATATATATATATATATATATATATATATATATATATATATATATATATATATATATATAAATATATATATATATATATATATATATATATATATATATATAGGTGTGTATTTATGTATTTACACAAACACATATATATGCATATATATATATATATATATATATATATATATATATATATATATATATATATATATATATATATATATATATATATATATTACACTAAACTTCACACTGCCAACACTGTCATAATGTTTATGCAAACGCTTCCGGTGGGGCTCCTTTCTTCTGGCAAATGAAGATCTCTTGCATAACCAACGATTTTGTAAGCAATCCCCCTGAGTGCTCTTCATTCATGAATTTTCACTCAGAAAAACAAAAAAGAAGGAACAGAGTAAAAACGAAAATTCATTGTTCCACTCTAACGCCTTGATCAAAGACTTTCCAGGAATCCTACACTTCAAAGTCTTTGGGAGAGTTATGAAGTTTATTCTTGGGATTCTGTCTGATTAAATGTTGCAGTTTAGAAAATGGACGAAGAGGCAACATGTCTTATGAAAATATCTCCTATAATGAAACATGAATTGGCAATTGTGCAGTTACGTCTAATAAAATTATGTAAATAATGTACTAGATAATATTCTCAATATTAAAAATTCGCACTGGAAACCATAAACATTCTATGAAATATATAAGTTGAAATGTAGATGAATCTTACAAGAACAGAAAACAAGATTTAGGGTTTATATATATATATATATATATATATATATATATATATATATATATATATATATATATATATATATATATATATATATATATGTATGTATATGTATATATATATATATATATATATATATATATATATATATATATATATATATATATATATATATATATATATATATACTACCTAGTATTTTATTCATCTCGTTTATTTAAGATACCTTTACCCCGCACTGTGCACCATATCCTCTTTGACGAAGCAACACCCAGAATTCTGTTTATGGCTTCCCTCATTGCGTCTCTTGTCTATTGAGCATGTCCACAACAAAATGAAACTCCCCACCTGAGTTTGAGTTTAGGGACACAGTTGGAACTGAGTTTCGAAGTTCTCGACCACCATACAGGTTGCAACGTTGTTACTACCTGTGGTTGCTTAGGATGCATACATACATTCGTACATATATATAAACATGCATATCGAGTGATGAATAAAACTTTACAAATGCTGTACTGGGTGAAAGAAGCAGGTTAGGCTATAGTGTCAGAAATTATAAACATATATACATAAATACATACATATACATCACTGATGAATACAACCTTTCAAAATTTACTGGATGTACAAGCAGGTCAGTCTATAGCCTCCGGAATGTCATGTATACTTATACATACATACATACATCCATATCAACTGATGAATAAAACCTTACAGACACTGGACTGGATGTACAAGCAGGTAAATCTATAGTCTTCGGAATGTCATACATACATAAATACATACATACATACATACATACATACATACATACATATCACTGATGAATAAAACCTTACAAGCACTGTACTGGATGCACAAGCAGGTCAGTACATACTCCCCTTAATGCCATGCCTTCTGAAGGCATTGGATGCCTTTAAATCAAGCACTAATCCTCTCAGGTGACGAGTCAGGTGGAATCGTTTCCTGTTCCATGGCACAAGCCTCTGTCCAGTCAAAGATTATAAAGAAGTCACAAATGGTAAAATATTGTTAAATGTGTTTATTTTGTACATTTGCCTACAGAGTAGACTTGAAAGCATTTCTTTAATTACTCTCTGGCGTTACATACCAATCTTTCCATTGCATTTCTTCTTATTCTCTGATTGCTTGCTTTACAGAGACAGTAATGCTATCTTTTCCGTGCCAAGGGAATTGCATGTTTCTCCTACAATCACGAAGGCGCATAATTGAATTTCGGTTGTCGAATTCCGTCTAAAATGACAGTAGTTAACAAGTTCGCGTGATGCGTTACTAATTGTTGCAGGAGTAGTTGGTATATGAGTAAACTAGGTCTTGAAAGTGTACCACATACTCTCTCTCTCTCTCTCTCTCTCTCTCTCTCTCTCTCTCTCTCTCTCTCTCTCTCTCTCTCTCTCTCTCTCTCTCGCTGAATTTGTGTGTGTGTGTGTGTGTTTGTGTGTGTGTGTGTGTGTGCTGTCCTTAGTAAAAAAGAAATCACATTTCTTTTCTCTCTCTCTCTCTCTCTCTCTCTCTGAATGTGTATATGTGTGTGCTGTCCTTGGTGAAAAAGAAATCTACACATTTCTCCTCTCTCTCTCTCTCTCTCTCTCTCTCTCTCTCTCTCTCTCTCTCTCTCTCTCTCTCGCTGAATGTGTATATGTGTGCTGTCCTTGGTGAAAAAGAAATCTACACATTTCTCTCTCTCTCTCTCTCTCTCTCTCTCTCTCTCTCTCTCTCTCTCTCTCTCTCTCTCTCTCTCTCTCGCTGAATGTGTATATGTGTGTGCTGTCCTTGGTGAAAAAGAAATCTACACATTTCTCCTCTCTCTCTCTCTCTCTCTCTCTCTCTCTCTCTCTCTCTCTCTCTCTCTCTCTCTCTCTCTCTCTCTCTCGAAAGTGTATATGTGTGTGCTGTCCTTGGTGAAAAGAAATCTACACATTTCTCCTCTCTCTCTCTCTCTCTCTCTCTCTCTCTCTCTCTCTCTCTCTCTCTCTCTCTCTCTCTCTCTCTCTCTCGCTGAATGTGTATATGTGTGTGCTGTCCTTGGTGAAAAAGAAATCTACACATCTCTCTCTCTCTCTCTCTCTCTCTCTCTCTCTCTCTCTCTCTCTCTCTGAATACCCTTGGTGCTCATAGCATTTTCCCCAGGGAAGCATTATATTCCGCATATTTTCCCCTGCCCTGCAAAGCTTTCAGGCCCGTTTCAATCTGCAGTTATCCAGAGTTTGCATCTGAGCAGGAGACGAGACTAAACCATTCAGGCATTTGTCCCTGTGTAGAATCTTCCGTAAACACTTTCGTCATCACTTGTTGCACTTCTATTCACGGAGTGCTTGAGATCTTTTATTTGAAGCGCTGGAAAACAGCTTTTTGATGTCTGCATGCATGCATGCAGCTCTTTCGTGCAGTGCTTTTCTCGACGGTTCAAGAGCGTCGTAACCTGCTATTCAGATTTTAGAGCATTTCGGTAACTTCTGTTCGTTTGTTTTATGCGTCTTGTCCCGCAACAGAATAATGATTTTTTTTATGAAAGCACATCTCGTGTTTGAAACCATCATTTAATAAGGAGCGGCCTCTTTGAATGCGAAATTAACTTAACGACAGACCATTAAAACAATAATGATTACAATCAAAATCGTCATGAATATGATGACAACGATGATCGGGACTATGAAACGGAACTAAGCCAGAGACTTTGTATGTATGTATATATTTATGTATGGATGTGTGTGTGTGTATATATATAATATATATATATATATATATATATGTATGTATGTATATATATATATATATATATATATATATATATATATATATATATATATATATATATATATATATATATATAATCATGAAGCTACAGATGTCGCTTAATATCAAATCCACGCTGCCTCGGGAATATCCCCGGTGGGGAATTATCACCGAAGGAGAATTTATAAGTGATAAATGGACGGGCACTGCCGAGTCTCGATCCCGTGACACAGATACGCATCCAGCAACTCCAGTCGACGTTACCACTGAGCTATCAAGAGATTCGGCAGTGCCCGTCCATTTATCACTTATAAATTCCCCTTCGGTTATAATTCCCCATCGGGGATATTCCCGAGGTAGCGGGAATTTGATATTAAGCGATATTTGTAGCTTCATGATTGTATATAAATCACGGTGTGATAAAAATGTCATATACATATATATATATATATATATATATATATATATATATATATATATATATATATATATATATATATGTGTGTGTGTGTGTGTGTGTGTGTGTGTGTGTGTGTGTGTCTGTGTGTGTGCGTGTAAAGTAGAGTGAGAGAACAAACTTCATAGTATTGTTTGAGAGACGATTATGAAGTGGATTGGAACAAAAAGAGCTGACAGTTGAAAAAAGAGTAGCTCTTAATATAATGTGACAAAGAGAACTGGATAGATATATTGAAAATAAGCAAACAACTTCGTTGCTTATGTTAATGATTCTACGTATTACAGAAACGAATTTTCTTTGATGTACTTTAGCCACTTAAAATCGTCTAAAAATAAAATGAGTTTGTGGCATCATTAATTTTCGTGATGCATTCACTCGTATTAATCGAAACGCAAAACAGTGAGAAACTGCTAACTAATGAAAATGTAAAAAATGTGCCGAATTTTTTTCGGCACGATCAAGTTTTCTTTACAGCCGCTAGAACGTATGATCAAAGCCACCGAAAACAGATGTCTCTTTCGGTGGTCTCGGTATAATGCTGTATGAGACGCGGCCTATGAAACCTTAACCACGGCACGGTGGTGGTTTATCCCATATCGTTGCCAGAAGCAAGATTACGGCTAATTTTAACATTAAATAAAATAAAAACTACTGAGGATGGATGGCTGCAATTTGGTATGTTTGATGATTGCGGGGTGGATGATTGACTTACCAATTAGCAGCCCTCTAGCCTCAGTAGATTTTAAGATCTAGGTGGCTGCAATTTGGTATGTCTGATGATGGGAGGGTGGATGATTAACTTAAAAATTAGCAGCCCTCTAGCCTCAGTAGTTTGTAAGATCTGAGGGCGGTCAGTAAAAGTGCGGACGGACAGACAAAGCCGGCACGATGGTTTTCTTTTAAAGAAAACGAAAAAATGTATTATCTATTGAATTAATCATAAAACGGGTCCCCACGTGTAATATGGTTCCTATCCTAAAATACTGGAGTTATACTTCCCTTTCGTTTGCCAACTAATACATTCTTTCCCGTGACCTGAAATGAAAGTTTCATGACCAAGTCTTACCGATAAAACATAAAACGAAGGAGAATGGAACGGAGAAATTTTAAAAGTTATTCTTTAATGTCACGATTTTCTAAGAAGCAATTTCTTTTCTTGAGGGAAACAAGACACACAGAGCACACACACGCGCGCACACACACACACACACATATATATACATATGTATATAGTTATATATATATATATATATATATATATATATATATATATATATATATACATACATACATACATACATACATATATATATATATATATATATATATATATATATATATATATATATATATATATATATATATATATACAATCATGAAACTACAAATGTCAACAATATCGAAATTCACGCTACCTCAGTATATCTCCGTTGGAGAATTGTCGCCGAAAGGGAATTTATATAAGTGATAAATGAATTGGAATCGTGGGGACACGAACCCGCGACACGATTCCAATTCATTTATCACTTATATAAATTCCCCTTCGGCGACAATTCTCCAACGGAGATATACCGAGGTAGCGTGAATTTCGATATTAAGCGACATTTGTAGCTTCATGATTGTATATAAATCACGGTGTGATAAAAATTTCATATATATATATATATATATATATATATATATATATATATATATATATATATATATATATATATATATATAGCAAAACGTGTACCACATTAAAAGGTTTTAAAATCTAGGACAATGCCAAACATTTCAATCATCTATCGTAAAATAACTCACTGTCGCATAGTCGACTATATGAGTAAAATAGCTGATGGAATAGTGGGCAAAATAAGTTTTAGCAAATTGGATGAGATGAAAAGCCACATGAAACAGAGATGACGTCACGCCAGCACAACTTGTATATTACGCATTAGCCAACATTACGGACATGAAAGAATTCCACTTTTAGTATTTTTTGAGATTTGGAGATCAATTGATAATTTTCTGACATTTAAATGAACGCACGACCTTGAAAAAACAGATCAAAATAAAACGTTCTCAATATGCAATGTCCCATGAAAATCAGAGAAATGAGGGAATAATAATAATAATAATAATAATAATAATAATAATAATAATAATAATAATAATAATAATAATAATGAACAAATCCACAGAGATGTATGTGTAGGAACAACCTTGCGTCAAGTTAAAAATAGTAGCAATATGTAAAAACATTACCTGTTAGATGTCGTGCAAAAAATGTATGCCATGTTGTTATTTATATTCATACGCTTCTCTTAGTCGCAAAGCCCATTTCATAAAAGGTTTACCAGGAAACAGAGTTAAAAATAAAATCTCTACGGACTCACGCGCGTTCAGTTTTACCTTGGATTTCTAATAAAAAATAAAATAAAAAGAGTGAAAAATACGCCGAAGTTTCTTCGAAGCAATCGAGTTCCTGTACAGCCCCTAAAGCGTATAATCAAGGCCATCAAGGTAGATCTATCTTACGGTGGTCTCGGTATAATGCTTTACGAGACGTGGCCCATGAAACATTAACCACGGCCCGGTGGTGGCCAAGCCTATATCGTTGCCAGAAGTACGATTATGGCTGCCTTTAACCTCAAATAAAACATAAACTACTGAGGGGGCTAGAGGGCTGCAATTTGGTATGTTTGATGACTGGAGCGTGGATGACCAACATACCAATTTGCAGCCCTCTAGCCTTAGTAGTTCTTAAGATCTGAGAGGGGACAGAAAAAGTGCGGACAGAAAAAAAGTGCGGACGGACAGACGAAACCGGCACAATAGTTTTCTTTTCTAGAAAACTAAAATGGGACGAGAGAGAGAGAGGAAAACCTTGCCCTTCAGAACAATAAAGTATAAATTACCCGGTATTGTTTTTTTATTTTTCTCTTTGAAAAGAACACGTGTTTCACATCGCAGATAGAAGTGAACTAAAAATACATATATATTTTCCACTGAAATCATGTGAAGGTTAGCTGTCAGTCACTTTGGGTTGTGGATAATGGATCGTTTTGATGAAAAATAACCTATACATATACATACATACACACACATATATATTATATGTGTGTATATATATATACTGTATGTATATATATATATATATATATATATATATATATATATATATATATATATATATGTATATATATATATATACATATATATACTGTATATATATATATATATATATATATATATATATATATATATATATATATATATGTATATATATATATATATATATATATATATATATATATATATATATATATATATATATATATATATATATACAGTATATATATATATATATATATATATATATATATATATATATATATATATATATATATATATATATATATATATAACCCCGATTGAATGGGAAAATAGTTTGCTTAACGAATAGCGGATTCACGACCACTGAGAAAATACCGTGAAAATTTCCTGGAACTCATTAGTGTTATTAAACGTTATCATTTGACGGATTCATTTGTCATTCAATTATTGGTCATTAACTTGATTATTATACGGCCGTATGTAAAATCCGAACGCGGCTTCAATTGGCTGATATAATTCTGTTAAAAGCCGACGGTTTACCAAAACGAAAAAATATCATGAATTATTTTAATTAGCTGCGCTGATACCGTATCAATTACGCCTTTCATGGGG
>NC_089780.1:20790165-20822665 GCF_040412425.1 Macrobrachium rosenbergii
GTGTGCGTGCATGCGAGTGTGTAGGAACTTTAGAAAGGTAGCCAAGAAACTGAGGAACAGAGGGACACCAGAAATTAACGGGATTACGATAAGGACGCTAAGGTATGTTAGCGCGCAATCCAGATTAAAATTCGTGAGCCTTTCAACAGCCAACAAATGGCGCGCAATTGCATGAACTTTGTCGAACAACTCGAGGCCGTTTTGCAGACACAAACTTCTTCTGCCTCATTGTGCCATTGACCACAGAGCCAGAAAACCCTCTGTTCTTAGTTTATCAGTCTTTACAAAGCCCGAAGCCGCTTCGAACAAAGTTTTGAGGATGTGAAAGCACAGATGTCATGAGACAATTCGTGCGATCTGGAAGTTCTGGTCGTTTAGTGACAGAAAAAATAAAACGTTTTAACAGAATACTGCCGATATAAGGTAGAGTTTTTATAAGGTATTCATTAAAAGTTGTCCGGTTTAATTGAGTAATACTATTTGTAGCTTATCTATATGATCATTTAACTTAAAAGACATACGCCCGTGGTGTTTAGTGTACCTAAAGACTAATATAAATAAAATAATATCGGGAATGGAAATTAGAACAAAACATTTAGATAGATAGACTGTGACGGGGAAAAGGAGCCTCGATGGCTCAGTCGGTTACAGCAGCAGCTTCGGACTTCGTAGAGGTCTGTGGCGCGGGTTCAAACCCGCAGCCGACTGATCAAGAGAGGCAGACACTTTGCTATCCGTGTAGACATCCCGGGATTATATATGTAATCAACGGATAGGTTTGCTTAAAAAGCAAATGGATGTTACAGACTAAATACACACACAAAACAAAGCCACTACAACACCTTCTAAAAAACATAACAAACATCTCACACGTCTCGAACTCTCGCCATACCCGCGCAATAACTTCTCGCTGCTGGGAAGAAAGGGCGTTGGGTCGGGTATGATACATGAAACATACGTACCGGGGTCTAAGCGATGTCAGGCAGGGCAGCCGATCGTGACCACAGGTCTACCCCAAAGCCAAATCAAAAAGTCCTTCAAAAGAAGGCATCGTGCTTACCCCATACAAAAATGGGAATAAAAGCACGTTAAAAGAAGAAGAAGAAGAAGACTGTGACGGGGAAAAAACAACAACAAATACAACAACAACAACAACAACAATCATCATCATCACCATCATCCAGAATGTACCGCCGCTGTCGATATGACGACACAAAACGACATAAGAAAAAAATCGACCTCCCCGGAGAACCTTCTCCTGGACACTTGCAATCCTGGGCGCATTCCATTGGGCGATCATTAAGGAAAATGAAGTGCAAATGCACTGTCCTTTCAACGAGCTTCGGGAGGAACGAATGGAATCTTAAGGGTCCTTATGGAGAGAGAGAGAGAGAGACAGCTCTTAGGAGAATTGGAATGCTGGGCAGTTTATCTCTTGGGATAAGCGATATCTCGGGATACCA
Source organism: Macrobrachium rosenbergii (assembly GCF_040412425.1). Taxonomy (NCBI): domain Eukaryota; kingdom Metazoa; phylum Arthropoda; class Malacostraca; order Decapoda; family Palaemonidae; genus Macrobrachium; species Macrobrachium rosenbergii. The sequence continues at coordinate 20,791,629 of NC_089780.1, forward strand.
TCAGTAGGAGGGTGGCTGTTATCGATTTATCACTTTTATTAAAGTGATAAATAAGGTTATTTATGATAACTGGGATATACCAAAAATAGAGGATTATATGTATATATATATATATATATATATATATATATATATATATATATATATATATATATATATATATATATATATATATATATATATGTGTGTGTGTGTGTGTGTGTGTGTGTGTGTATATATATATATATATATATATATATATATATATATATATATATATATATATATATATATATATATATATATATACATAGTATATTTGTGTGTATACATAAAACGAAGACTGAACAATCTCCCTATACGTCTAGTAATATTCTTGTCTTCAGTGCACAACTGCCATATTAGGTTTCCTACGGTCACAGAAATATCATTCTCATGTAATGGTGTTACGTCACCTAAGGCTTTAACAAACGCTCTGTTGATATCTACTCAGAGTTCACAAACTTAATCAAATAAATACGAGGTCGACGCGCGCTCGCAGCAGACGCGTATATTATTTTTATTGGTCCTGGAATATTCAACAAGCAAGGTATGACTATTATATGTCTCTTCAGTATTCATTAACATTAAATATTAGGCGATAATATATTTATGATATTCAGCAACTAGGAATGGGCTCCAGCAGGAATTACGTTATATAATTTACATATCTATTACAATATGTAATGAGCCTAATGTAATTCGAGCGTGCGAGTCTATTTAGCTCTTTGGGTTTTGTGTGAAGTTTTCAGCTCATTAGGGTAAATATTTTCTCTAATTACCGAAAGGGATTTTTAATGTTTTCATTTACTGTATGTGGTAATTATGAAAAAAATAAAGAATATTTTAATTCACCAAGATTTTTTTTTATTTATTATATAGACCCCATATAAAAAATGGGAAAAAGCACGTTAAAAGAAGAAGAAGATTATATAGACAAAGGTACAGTTAAGAATGATTGGAGATTTATAGAAATATAAATAAAAAAGAATATAAATAAAAAGAGAGTTAGTGAACATTTCCTAAAGAAGGAGATGCGTGTATAAGGAAAGGTACAAAGGAGAAATAGTTTACTAGGTTGCTTGTTAGCAGAGAGAGAGAGAGAGAGAGAGAGAGAGAGAGAGAGAGAGAGAGAGAGAGAGAGAGAGAGGGTGTAAATCAAGTCTGGATCTTCATTGCACCTCCCAAATGACTTAAAAAAGTATATCATTACTGCTCACTTATATTAGAAGTCATAAATTGAAAGTAACATGATGTATATAACATTTGTGTTTCAGCAAGAACTTAAGCAAAACAGCTCTGTTTTACAGGCAAAGAATCTCTGTTTTACAGGCAAAGCGGCTCTGTTTTACAGGCAAAGCAGCTCTGCTGTACAGGCATAGCAGCAGTTTTACAGGCAAAGCAGCTCTGTTTTACAAGCAAAACAGCTCTATTTTACAGGAAAAGCAGCTGTTTTACAGGCAAAGCGGCTCTGTTTTACAGGCAAAACACTTCTGCTTTACAGGCAAAGCAGCTCTGCTGTACAGGCAAAGCAGCTGTTTTACAGGCAAAGCAGCTCTGTTAAAAGCAGCTGTTTTACAGGCAAAACAGCTCTGTTTTACAAGCAAAACAGCTCTATTTTACAGGAAAAGCAGCTCTGCTTTACAAGCAAACCAGCTGTTTTACACGCAAAGCAACTTTGTTTTACAGGCAAAACAGCTGTTTTAGAGGCAGAGCATCCGTTTTACAAGCAAAACAGCTCTGTTTTTACAGGCACAACAGCTCTGTTTTACAAGCAAATCAGCTCTGTTTACAGGCAAAACAGAGCCTCTCCTTTAAACACTGGGATTTTATGGTCTAAGCTGCTTGCAGGTTTATGGAGAAGCCCAAGAAGAGGCAAGAGATCGTCCGCAGAGATGGCTCACATGGTTATGACCATGAAAGTGTGTGAAGCAGTTTCAGAAGTTTCCTGTTTAGCTAAAGTTGGGTCCAGTTTTGCTGACTTTTAGCCTGGAAGGATGTTTTATCTATATCCTCCTTAATACCTGAAGTTGCAAAATGCTCTGGTGGGGAGCTAACCAGGTTGAAGGTTATCCATGCGAGTATGGGGTTGCAAAGAAGAAATATTTTGCTTTTAAAAATAAGTTGATCACGAGAGATATAGAATGGTTTCCCCTAACCATTTCTATATAACCCAGACCCTTTTTCATTGTGTATAATATTTTCTTATAAAGAATAATGCGTTCTCTAAAGAAAGGAGACGTATGCTACTTAGCAAAATGCATTTCGGGAAAATTCACAAAAATCTATATTTTTTACTCTTTTCTTCTTTTTTTAATATTCCTCACACTTCTTTTCTTTCTTCTTTTATTTTTGACAGTTGGTTTTATTCGCCGAATCTTTACTAAATTTAATCCAGCTTTCATTAGTTTACGTAAAATTTACATTTTTTAACGTTAGCATTGCGTGACTTTATGGAATTCTTGTCTTAAATGTGTAGAAAGTTTTGTGGGGTTGATTTTGTAAAATATAGGCTTCAATGAAAATGTATAAGCAGGTAAATTTAGGAAAATGAAAATGGCGAGGAAAAGAATTTCTTTTAAAGATTACTTAATGACTAGTAAAACAAATGACTAAACGAATATCAAAAACATGAGCAAATACTCAAATTAGAAATATAAATAAATAAGCCAAAGAAATTCAGTCATCTAATGTTCCCCTTTCAACTCCAGTTCCCTCGTTTGGTTCATTTGATGGACGTCCTAATTGCCTGCTTGGTCACATTCCGTTGAGAAGATTGTCAGGTTTATTTGATCCTAGATTTTTTTTTTCCGCTGGCAGAAGAACCAACCTGGAAGTACGATAGAAATCTTTCGCTGCTAAAAGAAGAGTAATTTCCTCATTTTCATCTTTTACTCATATTTATTTATTTATTTATTTTACTCTTCCAATTAGGTTTCAACCCTATTATTATTTTTTCAACCTTTCTCTTCTTCATCGCACATTCTTATCTATAACTGTAAACGTAAAAAATGCGCCGAAGTTTCTTCGGCCCAATCAAGTTTTCTTAGCCGCAGCCCATGAAACTCAGCCACGGTCCGGTGGTGGCCTGCGTTGTTGGTACCTATAGCGCTGCCAGAAGTACGATTATGGCTCACTTGAACCTTAAATAAAATAAAAACTAGCGAGGCCAGAGGGCTGCAATTTAGTATGTTTGATGATTGGAGGGTGGATGGTCAACATACCAATTTGCAGTCCTCTAGCCTCAGCAGTTATTAAGATCCGAGGGCGGACGGACAGACAAAGCCAGCACAATAGTTTTCTTTTACAGAAAACTAAAATGAAATAAAATATAAACAGTCCTCACCTGACTGGCCTCCTCACAGCTTTTATTTCTCATTCTTTCTTCCGTTTTGAGACGCAACGAAATGAGGAAATTACTCTTTTCTTTTAGCAGCAAAAGATTTCTTTATTGTACTTCCAGGTTGGTTCTTCTGCCAGCGAAAAAAAAAAATCTAGGATCAAATAAACCTGACAATCTTCTCAACGGAATGTGACCAAGCAGGTAATTAGGACGTCCATCAAATGAGCCAAACGAGGGAACTGGAGTTGAAAGGGGAACATTAGATGACTGAATGTCTTTGGCTTATTTATTTATATTTCTAATTTGAGTATTTGCTTATGTTTGTGATATTCGTTTAATCATTTGTTTTACTAATCATTATGTAATCTTTAAAAAAATTCTTTTCCTCGCCATTTTCATTTTCCCAAATTTACCTGCTTATACATTTTCATTGAATGCTATATTTTACAAAATCAACCCCACAAGACTTTCTACACATTTAAGACGAGAATTCCATAAAATCACACAATGCTAACTTTAAAAAGTGTAAATTTTACGTAAACTAATGAAAGCTGGATTAAATTTAGGAAAGATTCGGTGAATAAAACCAACTGTCAATGCATGGCCTTACAAAAAGGGTGGGAAAAAGGTCGCATTTTATCGCTTGCAACAGATCGTGTCAAACAAACACGACAAGACCATAGCACTAAGTTCATTATTCAATAACAGAAAATAATGGCTGCTAGACTGTTTGTTATTCGGCAATTATGCTTGTGCTGGAACACACGTGCCCCTTTGAAATTGAAATACCTGTTTATTATGCCATGACATGTCCGGTCACGATTGGAACTGGGTAAAATGCACGTTACCCTGAAAAGCAAAAACACTTTTTGTTATTTTTCTTTTCCTCGGGCAAGGAAATTGTTTTGGGTTTGTTTATTTATTTGTCTGTGTATGTGAGCGCTCGAAAGATTGTTCGTGCTTGTTAAAAGGATATTCAAGATGTATATCGGAATTTTTGTTTACAAACATTCTACAAATGGTTGTCCTCGTAACTTGCAACACTTGGTTGAATATTATTTATCGAGATCTGATAATGCAATTCTTTGCCGAGAGAATCTCTCTCTCTCTCTCTCTCTCTCTCTCTCTCTCTCTCTCTCTCTCTCTCTCTCTCTCTCTCTCTGATAATGCAATTCTCTGCCGAGAAAAACTTTATGGATCGCTCTCTCTCTCTCTCTCTCTCTCTCTCTCTCTCTCTCTCTCTCTCTCTCTCTCTCTCGCAACTAACGGTTATCATGATTAATTCCTCATGCAATTTTGGTATAACCTGGAGCATCCAGCTCTCTCTCTCTCTCTCTCTCTCTCTCTCTCTCTCTCTCTCTCTCTCTCTCTCTCTCTCTCTCTTAAAGCGAACAAAAACACAAGAAATCGACTTCATACGAAAGTAATGTTCCTTTACAACCTAATTTGAATAAAGAAAGGTTTTTATCAGCTGCCATCTTTGCAGAGGATATAACCTTGAAAGCAAGCACTGAATTGTCTAACCAAAATTATTCATAAAGTTTCTGTGGAAATTTTCACCTAAAAAGAATGATATCGCCTTTCTGTTATGTCCATTTCCCCCCAACGTAGCTTATATGGAGATAATTATTCTGCCACTTAATGGCCCACATGAAATGAACTTTTGTGTTTGAAATTTATGGGGATTTTAATTGAAATGCTTTATTCCCTGCGCACTCAATGCCACTCGATAGCGATACGCAAACACGAGCTAATCAACCATAATTCAAAATGGGTACCGAGAGAGAAAGGAACAAGTACCATACTTGTTTGTTTAGTCTGAAATGTAGAGTATATGAAAGTATCTACACTACATCTTTTTTTATTTATATTACTTACTGGTAATAACCGGAATTTCCAAAAATATTTGTAACAACAAAACGATTTATGCACACATATTTACATCAAACATGTACTCTGTCATGGCTATAACAAAGGATTTAAAGTATCTTATTATTATTATTATTATTATTATTATTATTATTATTATTATTATTATTATTATTATTATTATTATTATTATTATTATCAAAATGCTTCTTGGTTCTCTTTGGTTAATTAAAACCCAGTATATTAGTTTTCCTAATGCATTATCATAGGCTGTAATACCCAGAACATTTAATGATAGAAAATATTATGGAAGCAAATGTTTATGAACACCCAGATGAACTCTGATAGAAAACGGATTAAATAAAACAGGTAAGAATGGAAACTCAGCACTTAACAGACTTACTGTCTAAGTTCACCATCACACAACCAAACACAAATAGCCATTAAACAGAACACTATGTAAGCGCAAAAAAAACGAATGGACAAACAGAGAAAGACAAAAAAGCAATAAAACAAACAGTCCATTCAACCCCGTTACAACAACGCAAAGTCAATAGGAATGAGGTGCAATTAGCTACGGTAATTAGGGTCCGATGCGCATTCATTACGGCAGGATAAACATCACCAGGGCCGATCATTAGCCATTACAAATTCTAAACAGACCTTTCTCATAATCAATCCAGCGTTGCCGGGCGTCATTTTTGGCCCGTTAAATGGCACGTTCATTGTGTTTTCAAAAACAAAGGATCCGTGTCATAACAGGCACTCTGTGTCGTCTGATATGATGCGATATTGAGTGTCAACAAACATTCTCTTTGGTATATTGAGTGTCAAAAAACATTCTCTTTAACATTTTTGAGTGTCAAAAAACATTTTCCTTAATATATTGAATGTCAAAAAACATTCTTTCATATACTGAGTGCCAAAAACCATTTTCTTTAATACACTGAATGTTAAAAAGCATTCTCTTTAATATATTGAGTGTCAATTAACGTTCTCTTTAAGACACTGAGTGTCAAAAAACATTCTCTTTAATATACTGAGTGTCAACTAACGGTCTCTTTAATATATTTGAGTGTCAAACAACATTCTCTTTAATATATTGAGTGTCAAAAAAATTCTCTTTAAAATACTGAGAGTCAAAATCAATCTCTTTAAAATATTTGAGTGTCAAAAAACATTCTCTCTAATATATTTGAGTGTTAAAAAGCATTCTCTTCAATTCACTGAGTGTAAAAAAACATTCTCTTTAATATATGTGTCAAAAAACATTCTCTTTAATATATTTGAGCACCAAAAACATTCTCTTCAATATACTGAGTGTCAAAAAACAATCTCTTTAATACACTGAGTGTTAAAAAACATTCTCTTTAATATATTTGAATGTCAAAAACATTCTCTTTAATATACTGAGTGTCAACTAACAGTCTCTTTAATATATTTGAGTGTCAAACAACATTCTCTTTAATATACTGAGATTCAAAAAACATACTAAGTGTTAAAAAACATTCTGTAATATTTTTGAGTGTCAAAAAAACATTCTCTTTAAAATACTGAGTGTCAAAAAATATTCGTTTTAACGTTATGTGAAGACGCATTGTTTTAAAGGGAAGTTGATCTTTCCCCTGATGCATATTATTAAGATATATTCTATTCCCTCATATTTATTTGTTTATCGCCTTTTCCTTATAATTTTTCCCTCTCTACAGGCTGATTTCCTTTTCGGAGTCTGTTGATTCTGTCCATAAGGGTTTTCAGCTGCAAGATTTAAAGAAAGACAGGAAATAATAGGAACTGACGGGATTACTCAAATTATCTGTCACTCATATAGTTTCCAGCGAGTGGTTCTGAACGAAGATATATATGTCATAAATTCATCAAATATACGCTATGAAACAGAGGATGTTCGTTACTTGCAAACAATCGCAATTAAGAGAATGACTCAAAGTTTTTCAAGAGCGAGAACTGATATTTATCAGGCTCTGTAAATGAAGAATGACTAGTCAATATAACAAGTCGATAAATTCAAAGGGAAGAAATGTAGTAATTTGTCAACTGTTGTGTCACATTGTGATGGGACAATAACAAGAACTGTCGATAACTTTCAGCTATGATAATGACATTCCTGAATCCATTAAGAGGAAGGACGTACTATATCAGTCAGATATCTTATCAGTGAAAGGGAAAATGACTCTGAATAGTCGCATACCTTTATAGTCAATCTATAAATGAATGCGACTGTAAATTGCTTTCATTATATAGATTTCTTTTTTATCTGAAATAGCTAAGCTTATCCATTCACGAAAGACAAAATCAGCAGCTGTTTATTGAAAACTACCATGGAAGTTCAGCCCAAAAACGTCAGTCTTATTATTCTGAATAGATTCTGTGATAGAGGCCCCTTACGTCCTCATTACTGTCATGAAAATAAAATTTAAAATACAAACAAAGATTACATAATTTCCCAGACAGCTGTCGGTGTTGCTGGGATGAATTACTTTTACCTCACAATCCATCCAAAGAACGAAACTGTAAATCAGATCCAAATTACTTCAGGGCGATTTTACTATACTAAACTATCTGGTAATTCTTCTTCAAGGATTTCAACTTAAAATATTCTCATTAGCGTGGAAAATATGATCAGGTTCCTAACAATCCGTTCAGCTTTAAAGAAAGATGTACCCTGGGCTCACTTGCAAAACATCCTGTTTATTTGAAATACAGGTCAGGTGGAATATATACATATATATATTATTATATATATATATATATATATATATATATATATATATATATATATATATATATATATATATATATATGTGTGTGTGTGTGTGTGTGTGTGTGTGTGTGCATGTGTATGTGTGTGTATTCCACGATATTCATACTAATTCCCAAGGTAGAAAACCTGGCATAATTCAAAACTGCCAAGACTATGGAGCCAAGAGCTCCTGAATTTATAAAAGATATTCTTAAATGTGCATTGTCATAAATCTTGAGCTAAAAGGTCTTTTCAGCTCCCGGATTGGGATCAACAAAGAGCTTCCAGGACATCCAGGTTTTAATATTCAGTCTTAAAAAATACTAAGTATTAAAATGGACGTCTTGCAATAAAGATCCTTCGTTTGGGAAGAATCTATTGCAGAGAACTCAGATCATTCTAATGTCTGTTGATTAAACGTTGCAACTGAAAGGGATTCGTGAATTTGCTCTGAGAAACAAATTGTTCCTTTGAATTTTTGTTTACTGACAGAATTTTATGAAAATCAGGGAAAGTCCCATGAAAGTGTCAAGCTTTATATACTTATAAATGGTTACACACTTGGAGACTATATATATACATATATATATATGTGTGTGTGTGTGTGTATGTGAGTGTGTCTGTATGTGTATGTATGTATGAATGCATGAGCGTAATGTGAAAGTGTTGTTCGTGTGTGTATATATATATATATATATATATATATATATATATATATATATATATATATATATATATATATATATATATATATATATATATATATATATATATATATATATACACACATACATATATTGTGTGTGTGTGTCTTAGTAAATAAATCTATATATATGGGCATAGAAATTTGATTTCTAACCACCTATGTTTTATAAACACCCTTCCTAACAATAATCATAAAACAAAATCAAATATGCATGGTAAAAAAACAACATTCCGTGGAACGTATGCAGAATTCCATTCATATGATAAACCATTCGTCTACGTAAAGCAAATTTCGGCAACTATGAACTATTGCTGAACAGCGTTCACTTCTGTGAGACAGATTGATTCCTATTTACATGAAACCAATTTAGAGTATTTCAGCTGGATGTTACTTCATATAAAGTCAGTCGCTGGGGAAATATTATATGTTACATGCGGATTCAAATGCGACATAATATAAAGTAATTTGTTGGGGAATATTGTAAATTATATGCAGATTTAAATTGGGAAATCAAATATATTACAATATAAATACGGTTTAATTAATGATTTTAGTTTTCATGTAAAATAAAACTATTGTGCCGGCTTTGTCTGTCCGTCCACTTTTTTCTTTCCGCACATTTTCTGTCCGCACTTTTTTCTGTACGCACTTTTTCCGTCCACAATTTTTCTGTCCGCCCGCAGATCTTAAAAACTATTGAGGCTAGAGGGCTGCAAATTGGTATGTTGATCATCCTCCTTCCAATCATTAAACATACCAAATTGCAGTCCTCTAGCCTCAGTAGTCTTTATTTTATTTACGGTTAAAGTTAGCCATAATTGTGCTTCTGTTAACGATGTAGGATAGGCCACCACCCGGCCGTGGTAAAAGTTTCAGAGGTCGCTGCTCACACAGAATTATACCCAGACCACAAAAAGACAGATCTATTTTCGGTGGCCTTGGATATACTCTGTAGCGGCTGTACAGAAAACTCGATTCCGCCGAAGAAACTTCAGCGCATATTTACTTGTTTATTCTTAAAATAACTCTGCTTCATCCAGTCGCTTGCCAGTTAGAAGGATAATGAATGGTAGTTTAACTCAAGAAATTTCTGGTTCTTAACTTAATCCTAAACTTAACTAAACTTCTTAACACATCATTTTTTTTCTACACAGTTAAGTGGTTTCTTATGTAGTAATTCAGTGGGACAGATAGCTGGTTGAAAAAGTAAGTATACCTTAGTTTAACCAGACCACTGACCTGAATAACAGCTCTCCTAGGGCTGGCCCGAAGGATTAGACTTATTTTACGTGGCTAAGAAAGAATTGGTTACTTAGCAACGGGACCTACAGCTTATTGTGGAATCCGAAATAAATTCCTCTAACTCTTCATCAGCCGGCCGGGGAATTAAACTCCGGCCCATCGAGTGACAGTCCGCAGCTCTACCGACTCACGCAACAAAGAGCTATAGCTGGTTGAAAGATAATTTATTACACACACACACATACATACAATCACTTTACTATAAAAGCAGAATATTATACTTGAAAATTTTCTCTCGTAGTTTACTTAATTTTTTCCCCTGTTTTAGCTGGAAAAATTATAGCACTGAATTGAATGATTAAATAGCAATAAAGAGCGAATTAAAACGAGGTAAAATCTAAAAAAGAAATTGAAAAAAATAAAGAACAGAAACAGATGATAAAAAGAGATGCAACAGAAAAATGATAAAGGAGAGTTATAACGATGAATTCCGAGATAAAAATGTTAAAAGTAAAAGAAAGTGTTAGAGCGAAGCAAGGCAGATTGTACAAACTAATATCATCGCAAAGAACAGGCTTTCTCTAATACCTCCTAGGATACAATTACCTTCCATTAAATAAATTGACACAAAAAGAAAAAAACTAACATTTCATCCGAAGCGTTGTAAGAGCGAATTAAGCTTCGTCCCGGAAAAGAGAGAAGAAATAAAATGCTGCAACGGTCATTTGATAAGACAGAATTAAAGGCCGCTGAAAAGAACTGGGGTGGAAAAGGGATGGGACCGAGATACTGATGGCAGATAGAGATTGCAGAACATGTTGTAACTGTAATTCCCGGATACCGAACCGTCAGCTATTAAATAATTCTAAATCTAAAGCAATGTTCTTTTTCCATCATTCCGGATCACACAAGAAACTCTAGGCGTGGAATTACATTTTGCAGGTAGCAATTAGTAGCGTGTAACCAAAAAAACACACACGAGGATTTAACACTTCTTGACATGGGAACCTCCATAAAATATGCAAGACTTCCTCGTGATAATATGCATAAAAACTGACAGAAAATTATATGTCATTACTTTGAAACAAACCATTAAATTTGACAAAGACGAAATTGAACGACAAAACGGAATTACCTTGTAGCCATTAGAAAGAATAACCGAAAATATATTCTTCACACGCCCTGAGGCTAAAATATTTCGGAAATATGAAACAGCTCAAGATTAAAGTTTATTCCCAACGTAATTGGCAGTAAGGAGACTGAGATGTGGTTTGGTTATGTAAGGAGACTTAGAAAATGTTGGATAGATGGCGCTGGGCGTATAATCTTCTCACTAATCATACTTTCTGTGTAGGTGAGGAAAACTGATATGTGGAAATTTTCTAAATTAGGTGTTCAACCGTTTTTAGTTTTCTGCAAAAGAAAACTATTGTGCCGACTTTGTCTGTCCATCCGCACTTTTTCCTGTCCGTACTTTTTCTGTCCGCCCTCAGATCTCAAAAACTACTGAGGCTAGAGGGCTGCAAATTGGTATGTTGATCATCCACACTCTAATCATCAGACATACCAAATTGCAGCCCTCTAGCCTCACTAGTTTTTATTTAATTTTAGGTTAAGGTTAGCCATAATCGTCCTTCTGGCAATGATATAGGATAGGTCACCACCGGGCCATTGTTAAAGTTTCATGGGCCGCGGCTCATACAGCATTATACCGAGACCACCGAAAGATAGATCTATTTTCTGTGGCCTTGATCATACGCTGTAGCGGCTGTACAGAAAACTCGATTACGCCGAAGGAACTTCGGAGCATTTTTTACTTGTTTAATAGAACTAACATTTTTGCCCTTAAGGGTTATTGCGAATGTATGGGGTTATCGCGAATGTATGTCTTTATTTTTGAACGTATAATCTTGTATACTGATAAAAATACACGACTGATAAACTCGTGGTACCCTTGTTTTCGCATACCTACTATAATGACCCTGATATATTCTTCAAAAAAAATTATCTCATAAAACTTGTCTAACATTGAATATCATAATATACAGTTGCTATGTAGATTAAAGTGACATTATGTTGTATAAACTCCCTTTTAGGTAACAAAAATATCAAATTAGTTTAGAAGCAGCGATAAAATAACATTACATAATAAAACAGTAAATACAGAAGACAAAGAAAGTTACAGCCCACTAAAAAAATTCAGGCATAGAAAGATCTAAACGAAAAGTAAGTTAAACAAAGGAACTATCATTACATTTAATGGTGGCGATTTCTTCAAACTATTCTGCCAGAATATAATTTATTTTAAAGAAGACATATTTCCCTCTGCTGTGACAACATACACTGCTCCAGGTGGAATAATACCTTGTTAGGAAACAATTATATACATTGTTTTTCTCTTCGGAACAATGTATTTAAGAAGGGATTAATAATGGATCTATTTCCAATTGCTTATGGGCTTAAATAATTTACATAAGAATCGTTTGCGGAAAGTAAGCCATTAACGAACGAGGCAGTACAAAATCACTAAGAAAGTGTATGGAACATAGAAATGAGAGCCATCGTAGAACTTTCTTTACATAATAAGGTTGAATAAACAATTAAAAACTGAAAGGTGAAAACTATTCAGTTTGTGTTCCTTTACAACAACGCCATCAGAAGGCACATATGAGCCTTTCAGTCGAGAAACATGCCAAGCGCCAAAGTATTTTTTAATTTAACTTATTATATTTTAAAAATGGCGCTTGGCATGTTTCTCGACTGAAAAGCTCATATGTGAGAATTAGACTGCAGATGAAGATGTAAAATGAGAAACAAGAGAATATGCTATAATGTAAGAGGATTGCAACTCCTCATAAGTTGAAGAAACAGGCAGGATTTAGACAAATGTCTCTCCGATCCTTAAGAAAAATCTATATGAAAAACGACAGGAATAATGATTTAAATCTCTGTTGGGATGAGAATCACAGAATGAACTTTGATAGTTATAAAAATAACATTCAAAAGCAATAATATTTCCTACATTGTTGCTTTTGTATTGCCAGTAATAGAGAAAATACAAGCTTTTCTATACATATAGTAACTTGGAGCAAATCATTTAGCAACGTAGATAGAATCAATACCGTTTATGTTTTCCAGGAAACTGCCTTCGGGGGGTTATTAGAGAAGCTCCTTTGGATGATGTTTCTATTACTGAACAGCATCATTATATTTCGCCCTACGGCAAAACACTTATGGTATTACTTTGAATTTTAATGAGCGATCAAATGAATTAAATGATAATAGATATATATATTTACTAACAGGAGACTTTCAATATATTTGAATAAAACATGCTTCTTGAAAATGTACACGTGTATACACACTCGAACTCCAACATAGAAATGTATACAAGTATACACACTCGAACACGGAAACGTATTCAAGTACACACACTCGAACATATAAGTGTATACAAGCATACACGCTCGAACACAAGAATGTATACAAGTATACACACTCGAACACAGAATGTATACAAGTATAAACACTCGAACACAAAAATGTATACAAGTATACACACTCGAACACAGAAATGTACACAAGTATACATACTCGAACACAGAAATGTATACAAGTATAGCCTACATACTCGAACACAGAAATGTATACAGGTACACACACTCGAACAGAAATGTATACAAGTACACACACTCGAACAGAAATGTACACAAGTATACACACTCGAACACGGAAATGTATACAAGTACACATACTCGAATACAGAAATGTATACAAGTATCCATACTCGAACACGGAAATTTATACATGTATACACCCTACTACACAGATTCCATTCGTGCAAATAACATGCAGACATCTCCTTTCATCCTCTGGCAGAACTTTCCGTATCCTTTCAACACTCGTCCTTTTGATAACTCAAATCCTTTCGTATTTTCATTTTTCTCGAAGCAGAGATATAAAAAAATTCTCTCTCTCTCTCTCTCTCTCTCTCTCTCTCTCTCTCTCTCTCTCTCTCTCTCTCTCTCTCTCTCTCTCTTTTCACACAAATTGCTTCTGAGGCTCCGAGACCTGCCGTATCAGACGTGATCTCTTCGTGTTGCAAAAACCTTTCACGGTTTGCTGTGCAAGACTTTTTATCTTTATTATTTTTTTCTTTTATTTTTATTTTCTTGTCTCTGGGAAACTTGGGTGCAGAAAATGCACGTGGTATGCAGTTGCAATTATCAACGGCTACAGATGCAAATTTCTTAGCTCTCTCTCTCTCTCTCTCTCTCTCTCTCTCTCTCTCTCTCTCTCTCTCTCTCTCTCTCAGAATAATAAGTAATTTTGTTGCTAATTCTTTGGGCATTTGCACAGGCAAAGAGTTATGGTTACATATCGTTCAAGCTGCTTCTTCCGCAAGGGTAGTTCTAGCTAAAATGCCGTTGAATGGCAGGACTCTTATTTACTTGTAATGCATTACGGAATAATTTATACAATAATATAATACTTTTTCTGCTAAAATAATGAACACAGAGGTCCTCTACATGCTTAACTCTTTATGAGTGATACACTGTAGTTTGGGCAACATTTGCTACGGAAACATTCTAAAAAACTTTATGTAATAAATCCTTTCTGATTTATAGTTACTTAAGCATCATTTCCAACGTATGACCCAACTCCTTCCTCTCTCAGCTTTTCCACCAAGAGGGGTTGCATCTTGAAGAGCGGTTGGAGGCAGGAATAAAACGACTTGGCGGAATGGAACTAGCTTAGTCAGCGAAGAAGTGCTGAGATTTAGCTAAAGCACCAAAACCAAGAGAAGCATCAGACCATTTCGGAGTCATATCCCTCCTTACGTCTCTCTCTAAACTTCCACATTGCTTGTGAGCCCAAGGCCGTGACATGAAATGCCAGGGGCCAAAAAGAAGGTGAGCTTTATGCTCGGTTATAAAACCCAGCAATTCCCCCTCAAATGTTAACAGGAACCAGAATGACTATCGTATCAATGCTTACCGAGAAGAGTTATATCCCAATTTAAGGTTTGAAACTTAATTATTGGGGTATTTTTGAATATGAGAGAAATGTAATCCGGAAAAATTACATTTAGGAAGTTTTATATAGTTGTTGTTTCACGTTTGTCTAAGAGGAATATATCTTTGAGTTAAGCATAACAGTGATGAGAACAGCACTTGCTTTAGAGAGAGAGAGAGAGAGAGAGAGAGAGAGAGAGAGAGAGAGAGAGAGAGAGAGAGAGAGAGAGAGAAAGTAATAACCTCTCCTTAACCGTTGGAAGAGGATAAAACCAACTTGCCCCACTAGCAATATACGTCATACACACCACATACCTTTATTTCAGTATTAACATTGTGACCACTATCTTTGTTCCAGCAAGCGCAAGTGACAACACTTCCATATTTAATAGTAGCTACCTTTCCACTTCCGTATTTTTATATTCTTCTTCCCCCTCTTAAACAAAGAGAAGGGTTAAGGAAAAACGCAGTAAAAAGGGGACTTCAATACTCATTTTCCTCTAAGGCAACGTCAGGGTGATGGATGAGAAATGGTAATGTACTGGAAATTCATAAGACGTTAGTTGGTGAATAAATTACCCGCTGCTATGGGTAATATGTTGTAGCTGGCTACGTATTTCCTGTGTAACGTTAAATGAAGCAGGTAAGTTATGACTTAGGAAATATTACGGTCGAGGTCAATTAGACCTGGTGCACATTTTCTTTTGAAAAGATTAGTTTCGAAATGTGCACTTCATATATTGAGCCCAATATTGGAAACTTCGTATTTAGTAATACAATGCTGTTTCTGATGACAGATTAATAATTTTATTTACTTATATATTTCTTTATTTATTTATCTGTTAATATATCTGTTATTAGAGATCTGGGAACATAAAACAATCAAGGCAATCCAGTTGTTATAAATTAATGATCTACTTCAATAGTTTACGTGAAGTGATTTCAGAGCTTAGTCAGTACTCAAAAAATTATATTTTTTTTTTTAAGATCATACATTTCTAATTGGGTAAAGGAGAAACTTTAGTAAAAACATTTAAGCACCTCTTGTAATATTAAAACTACTGAATATTAACTCGGGAGATTTGCTTGTGTTTAATTATTCTAAAGATTTACATACTCCTCCCATGAAAATTATCCATTTCAGTCATGAATGCATACAGCTACACGCACGTAATGCTGTGAAAATGTCTATGAAATGTTGTCAGAATTAGTGGAATATTGCCAGTCAAAATATGTTTACCCAAAATGGGATTCTATTCCCCAATGGCAAACAAAATGCTCGTGGATTTAATCCGCGATCATGAGCGTATTATCTCCAGGATCTGCATTTGATCCATGATTTGAATTATTGACAGTCCTTGGAGGGTTCGTCTTTGGTTCAGCCACTGCTTTTCAGTAAAGGTTAGTTCTTTTGCTTTTTGAGAAGATAAAAAATGAAATTATTTTATTATTTAATAAAAATGTTTTTTCTATTGTATTAAGAGAAGAATTACAGTTTTCTAAAGGGAAATTGAAACTGTAGTCGAGTCTGGTGTACTTGTGTTTGTAGGGGAGAGGAGAGAGAGAGAGAGAGAGAGAGAGAGAGAGAGAGAGAGAGAGAGAGAGAGAGAGAGAGAGAGAGAGAGAGAGAGAGCACTCAAAGCTAACAAAGCCTATTTCATATTTAATGGACTGACTTAGCGTATCTTTGCTCCAGCATCACCTAATGAGGGAAAATAAGAGAATTTAATCTCTCGCCCTACTCACAAAGCATACTAATTTGAGGAATGGAACAATAACTCGGCGCACATCATTTATCCCTGAATAACTTATAAGAGATAATGACGCTGCAATGTTGCGCCTTTGGAATTGGAATAACTCAGCAATCGAGGTAAATTATTTGTTCGTGGTTGAGTTACACATTAGTAGAATCTAATACGTCATAGTGTAATTGTAGGATCTAATACGTCATAATTACACTTATAGATACATAATTGCTACTCTTCTAAACAGAAACGCAGTTCATTGGTATGCAACAAAAAACTTGTGTTATTATTGAAAAGAACACTTCGTCCAACATTCAAATAATCTTAAATATGATTTTTGACTTTGATTTGCGACATAAAATTAGAATGAACTGGCGAGTTGATTCTTTACCAACATGATTTGGCTGTGAAGAGAATGACAACGCCTCATATCAGCACAAATGTTAATACAATAAGTAGTTTTTGCCTTTTGTTGTTAATATTTTGAGGCCAATATAAAAGAAATTAACACTATTAAAATCGGAATATTGACTTTATGACGAGTTAACCCCAAAATATCTTGAGCATTTCATGTACACATTGTCACGATAGATTAATGTTGTTGTATTGCATGTTGTTCCTATAAAATGTAATTTCAAACACACATACTCATCAACTTTCTTCATCTCTACAGCAATAAAACGACTATAATTATATGAATATAAAAAAGAATATAAAAAATCCAC
Source organism: Macrobrachium rosenbergii (assembly GCF_040412425.1). Lineage (NCBI taxonomy): Eukaryota > Metazoa > Arthropoda > Malacostraca > Decapoda > Palaemonidae > Macrobrachium > Macrobrachium rosenbergii. Next base: position 20,809,053 of record NC_089780.1, read on the forward strand.
AGAGCCAGACTTTAATTATCTGAATATACAAAAAAATTCCAAAGAACCAGACATTAATTATCTGAATATACAAAAAAAAAAAAAATTAGAAATCCAAAGAGCCAGACTGAAACCCGGAAAATATCACAGAACTCTCCTCGCGCAAAAACTTGAAATCATTTGGTGCATTGATTTAAGCAGCCTGGCGTATTGGAAACCGCGGGTTTCCTGGCTATATTGAAAGCAGCGAAGAATAAATAAGACAAGGAAAATGCGGTGGCGACGCGCTGTGCCACCGATTTGTATTCAGATTATGCGATCGCTTTGCATTCGGTGCTGCTGCTGGTGGTGGTGGTGGTGTTGTGAAAGCATTCTGCTGGGTGCGATTCTGACAGAGGCTTGTGATACCTTCGCACCTGCAGCTGTGTGTTTGATGACTTTGAAGCTTAAACGGTGTTATTGCCAGAGCTGCGTTTTAACAGATGTAGGAGGTATGTTTAAATAACGGGGGTTTCTGTGAAGGATTAATGTATGAAGGAGATTTTTCATTTGTGGGAATATTGAATTTCTAGGAAAGAAGCGTGTCAATGTAAGGGTAATCATCACAGTGTCTGTGTGTGTGAATGTGTGTGTTTGAGAGAGAGAGAGAGAGAGAGAGAGAGAGAGAGAGAGAGAGAGAGAGAGAGAGAGAGAGAGAGAGAGAGAGAGAGGTGGCAAAATAGTTGGTCATATGCAAAGAATGTAGGATGATATAATACTTAAAATAATGAATAATCTAAAAATGCTGAAAGGATAAGATGAACACCTAGAAGGCGCTTGAGAAAGTTATTAGCAAAGAAAGGACTTCATATCCCTCAGACGAGGGAGGTGAATGACACATTGGGTTTTCTGCCTGTCTCGCCCATAATCAGGTTAAGCATATTCTTCTTCAGCGAGCGATAGTATGACGGCTTTTACTAATTATTTTTTCGTGTGGAAGACGGGATTGGAGCTGTTCCTCGTCTGGAGATCTTATTTATGGGTGAAGAAAACCCGCTTTCATTCTTGGTAAGAATCTGATATATTTTCTTTCATATTTATTGCCAAAGCAAAGAGACGGAGATTGTTTTCGCAAAAAAAAAATTTTGCCATCCTTTTAATCAACAGAAACTCTAGTTGCGAAATGTCATTGGAAACCAAGAATAAATCTATTTCTATTTTTTTTAACCAAACATACGTCTCGTTGTTTACTAATTTAATTTCCTTATAGTCCATATGAACCTACGAAAAAAAAAAAATGATCGCAAAAATCGAAACAACCGTTTTCACGGAAACTCAGAACCCCAGCAATACCATCTCACATCATCTTTGTCTTCAATCGAATTCCACCCCAAAACAAACCTGTCAGAAAAACCGCCCGCGAAGCATTGCAAATTCCTACTATCACGACCACTGCAAGCCGTGCAACTAACATATTCGAAGGCAGACGGACGACAGAACCTTTCCATTGCGCTTTCCACGTCATCTATTCGCTGTCGGATTCAATAAAAGGCGGGAACGGAGGATTTATACAGTGCCAGGCAGTGCCACATCGGGGGATTAGATGCCATCCAGCTTTCACTTAAGGCAACCTCGGAGATATTTATGGGCTTACCTGTGGGTTCGCAAGCGGTTTGGTTTCTTGATGTTTGAGTTGCGTTTAATTGTTCGTGGTTTGTGTGTTTGTGTGTATGTTCCTGAGAGTATTGCTTTATTTGTTTATCTGAAGGGAAAATTCGTTTCGTTTTGCTATAGATAAAACTAATGGAGTGTGAGAATTGTTTCGTTTATACAAGGACATCAGTGTTGTTCTTTATTACTTATTTTGAATGAGTTAGTGAACTTTAAAGCCTTTTACATTGTTTTACAGCTTGAAAATTTCACGTAAAATCTCTGTAATAAATCTGCCCTTGCAATAAACAAGTAAAAAATGCGCCGAAGTTTCTTTGGCGCAATCGAGTTTTCTGTACAGTCGCTACAGCGTATACTCAAGACCACCGAAAATAGATCTATCTTTTGGTACTCTCGGTATAATGCTGTATGAGCCGCGGCCCATGAAACTTTAAACACAGCCGGTGGTGGCCTATCCTATATCGTTGCCAGAAGCACAATTATGGCTAACTTTAACCTTAAATGAAATAAAAACTACTGAAGCTAGAAGGCTGCCATTTGCTATGTTTGATGATTTGAGGGTGGATGATCAACATATCAATTTGTAGCCCTCTAGCCTCAGTAGCTTTTAAGATCTGAGGGCGGACAGAAAAAGTGCGGACAGAATACAGTGTGGACGAACAGACAAAGCAGGCACAATAGTTTTCTTTTACAGAAAATAGAACGAATAAACTTTTACTAGTTAAGATTGCCTAGTATATATATATATATAGGGTTTTCGAAATTAGAGGCCCTCCCCCTCTAGAGCATAAAGTAAAATTGATATGGACAAAAACAAAAGTAATTCAGAACAGGTATTTATTTAAGTTCCTCTCTCAGTATTTAAAATTTTGTGTGGCCTCCATCTGCCTGTACCACAGCCTGCATTCTTGAGGGGTATGATTTCAGCATATTGCAAAAAAGCCAAGACTCAAACTCCATTTCCCTGAGCACTTCGGTCACCTCTCTTCGCAGGTCGTCAAGGCTTGGTATACCATCATAGTTCACTGTGCGCGCTCCAACACCATCCTTTAAGATACTACCAATGTTTTCACACACACATTAAGGTCAGGGGGAGCTACCTGGAAATTCACTTGACGAGAAGAAATCAATACCACTGTTTCGAAGCAGCTCCTTATCATGCAAAAATGTGACTTCTTCAACAGATAACACATTTTCAGGATCTTTGAGGAAAGGAAATACTCCACCAGTATGCACAGTTTACTGAAGTATTCGCCATTCCATGACTGTCCTTTTTCTTTGATGATCCACATTAACCGTTTGGCTGTGAAACAGAAAAATTCCCAAACATTCAGGAAACTTCACAACTTGGCAATAGCGCACCTCATCGCTGATATCATCCACCTTTGCAGCCCAAATGATGTCATTTTTATGATTTGGCTTCCTGACTGTGTAAATGAAGAATTCATCTGATGCGGCAACATGGAGAAAGTCAGCTTCATCTCAATCTTTAGAAAATGAACCACAAAACCATGCACGGTCTTATCTCTGTTGCTGAGTGATGTTGGGCTTGCTGATAACATGAAATGGCTTGATACCAGATTTTTTCAACTCACGATATACAGCACTATAACTTCTCTTCTTTCCCCTTTTTGTTTTTAGTTCAAGCGCCAATTTATGTAAAGACTTTCTTGGTCTACCCACTGCCTCAGCTATGATGTCTTTTGACTCCTGAGAAAGCACTTCAGGCCTTCCAAGATTCTCATTCTTTTCACGATGACAGTCATATGTATTTTTGTTCCAGTTTCTTTTAACAAAGGATTAATCTCTTTTAATGTATTTTGCTATCCAGGAACGTGAAATGAAAGATGCGCCAGCATCCCTGGCCTCTCTCAAGGTTATAGCCCGGATTCCGTCAATCCATCTGATTTCCTCCGAGTTTTTAGCCATGACTGTATCTAACTCCGTCACTCAGTCTGAAAATACAAGAAATGTAAAATGAAAAATAGCTTAAAAGAAACTTAAAATAATGTACTTGGAGATAGGCTATAACAGAAAACTTCATAACTTTCCATTTGTTCTGTGGAGGGAGGGGGGGGGGGGGGCCTCTAATTTCGAAACACCCGGTAAGTCGGTTTCTGCGTGCTGGGCTTAATCTAAATATTCTTTGTCTCTACCAACAAATCATTATTATACGAAATCGATAGTTTCATTATTATTCTTTTACACGAGCAACCTACATAAACTATCACTATGAATTATGTTTTCATATCCGATGTTATTAACACTAAATCATTTTATATATACAAGCCGCCCCAAAATTTTCTCTTAAACACAGTAGCAAAACCTGAATAAATCATATCAAAAGAGGAAAAGTTTGTGCAACAGAACAGTTACAGAACCCGAATTAATACTGTGAAATATTCCACATAAGTTGCTTTGAGTCGAAGTTAAAACCTTTGTTGATTCATTTGAAATTCGGAGTTCTCGCCTTTGCCAAATCCAAGGAAGAATAATGAGAGGATTGAATTAAATTGAAAATACAATTTAGGCCAAAGGCCGAGCACTGGGACCTATGAGGTCATTCAGTGCTGAAACGGAAACTGACAGTAAAAGGTCTGAAAGGTATAACAGGAGGAAAACGTCGCAGTTGCACTATGAATCAATTGTTAGGAGAGGGTGGAAAGTAAGATGGAAGAAAGAGAATATGAAAGGAGGTACAGTAGAAAGAATGAAATAGGTTGCAGCTAGGGGCCGAAGGCACGCTGCAAAGACCCTTAAGTAAGCCTACAGTGCCCCGCATGAGGTGCACTAACGGCACTAACCCCCCTCCTGGAGAATAATGGGAGGAGGGAAAATTGGTAGCCAAGTGTTGCCACCCGGGTGTGTATCAGAAATGCATTTCCTGGGTTCGGTTCCTTCTAAAGATAAGAGTCTTTGAAGTTGAAGCTTTGTTTTGACATGTAGAGTGGAGGTTACAAAACGACTGTAGTATTTTTATGTAATTCATAATCATCTTTGGTCTTTTATATTAAATAAATATCATTCTAGATCAAAGTTATATAAATTGTCTTTAACTCCTTTTACATAAGTCTTCTATGATTCTAAATTATTATCGTTCTGTCAGTTGCATGATTACCTAACATATGACAAATCAGGAATCATCTCCGGAATTCGTTTTTAGTTTTCTGTCAAAGAAAACTATCGACAAGGCTTTTTGTCTGTCCGTCTGCCCTCAGATCTTAAAAACTACTTAGGCTAGAGGGTTGCAAATTGGTATGCTGATCATCCACCATCCAATCATCAAACATACCAAATTGCAGCCCTCTAGCCTCAGTAGTTTTTATTTTTTTAAGGTTAAAGATAGCCATGACCGTGCGTCTGGCACCGCTATGGGTGCCAACAACACAGGCCACCACTGGGATGTGGCTGAAAGTTTCATGGGCCGCGGCTGAGAGTTTCGTGGGCCGTGGCTGAGAGTTTCGTACAGCATTATACGCTGTTCAGGAAACTCGATTGCGCCGAAGAAACTTCGGCGCATTTCTTACTTGTTTATTCTTTAAACGAAATAGGAAAAGGTAATATTTTGCTTAATTCTCTCTCTCTCTCTCTCTCTCTCTCTCTCTCTCTCTCTCTCTCTCTCTCTCTCTGTCTTTATATGTGTATATATATATATATATATATATATATATATATATATATATATATATATATATATATATAAAGAGAGAGGCAGAGAGAGAGAGAGAGATGGATAGATACACACAAACACACACACATACTGTGTATATATATATATATATATATATATATATATATATATATATATATATATATATATATATATATATATATGCACATACCATCAAATATAAGGGAGCCCATAGAAACGCCAAAATGTGTAGAAAATAAAGGCTATATTTCAGAGACCCAACTGCTTCTCTCCTCAGGCAAATAGTGAATGAGAAAAAGTTACAGAAAAGCTGTATTTATACCAGAAGGTCCATAGGTCTGCCGTTAAGTCACTCCAGTAGACAATATCTCTTTAACCTTCTTGATTGCTGGTTGGAGAACGATTTCACCTATAATATCTGAATCCCACGCACCGCTTGAAAGATTCATGGTGTTTCTTTGTTTAATCAAAGCTGATTTCACCATCTGGCTTTTGAACCGACATTGCTGCTATAAATTATACGAGACGTATTCCAGTTTATTCTGTGGTTATGGTTATTTATGTGGTTAAAAATAGCTGAGCTCTGTTGTCCGTACCTAACTGAACGTTTATGCTGTATTAATCTTTAGGGGAGTGACTTGCCTGTGAAACCGATATAGGATTGGTCACAGTTGAGGCAAGGGTTTTCGTAAACTCCGGTGTCTTTGGGGGCTGGTTTTGGTTGGACGTTAATCGGGGATTTGGCTAAGGTATTTGGGTGGGTAAAAGCAAAAGGGTTAGTTTGCATTTAATTTTGAAATAAATTCATTGAAATTGCCCCACTTATTATCCCAAAATGTTAAGATATCATCTACATATCTCATCCATAGCATGTCTTTAGGTTTTATTGCGTTTATTACTACATTTTCAAAACATTCCGTGTATAGATTGGCTAAAACAGGACTTAAAGGGTTGTCCATGCTGCAACCAAACATTTTTTTATAGAATGACTCTCAGAATGAAAAGATGTTATTTGATACACATAATTCAACTAACTTTATTGTTGTATCTAGAGCTAGTGGGAAATGATCTGAATAGGGGGCTAATTTTTCCCTCAAAATCTGTAGAACGCCCTGTACTGGTACTTTTGTGAATAAGGAATCCACATCTAAAATTAGAAGTTTTATGTTGTGAAGTGCTATAAGTGCTTCGTTGAATTATTGACAGAAATCTTCAGAATTTTAATGCGGCTGGGAGAAAATGTGCCTAAGAAAGGGGACAGGATAGGTCCGAAGGGAAGATTATTTTTGTGAGTTTTGGGAAGGCCATCAAATTAAGGTAGGTTTGGGTTAATGACTAAATTTCTCCAGTAGTTCAATGTTCTTTTTGTCATTGCCAATTCATCTTACTTTTCTAAAAAAAAATTCCGTGGTACGTTTTAGAGGGGATTTTTCGTTAATTTGTCATAAGTGTTTGTGTCACTAAGGAGTTGGTTGATTTTGTCAAGGTAAAAGTCTTCGTCCATAATCACGATTTTGCCGTCTATGTCGGATCTACTTATTACAACATCTAATTTTTGTAGCGAGCGGATGGCTTTCATAAATCTACGGGGGACAGGGTATTTCTTATTAAGGTCAGCTATTGCATTTGGCAAGATGCCTTTTAAACTTATCTCTTCTCGGGTGTAATTATTGTCAGCTAAGAATTTGTCAAAAGCAACAATGAAATCTAGGTTATTTTTCCGGTCTGGCATGAGGGCAAAGGATAAACCAAAGTTAAAAACTAAGTGTTGGTTGATGGTGAGGGGGTGTTGGTAAATTTAAAACTTTATCTTGTTGCTCAAGATTGTTCTAAGTTGTATTATTTATAAAGTTATTTAAATTATTAAGTCATTTAACCTATTACAGGCAGCAATGTATATATATATATATATATATATATATATATATATATATATATATATATATATATATATATAATCATGAAGCTACAAATGTCGCTTAATATCAATTCACGCTACCTCGGCATCTCTCCGTTGGAGAATTGTCTGAAGGGGAATTTATATAAGTGATAAATGAATTGGAATCTTCGGGACACGAACCCGTGACACGAAAACCTATTCAGCGACTATATATATATATATATATATATATATATATATATATATATATATATATATATATATATATATATATATATATATATATATATATATATATATATATATATATACATATATATATAATTATATATATATATATATATATATATATATATAATATATATATATATATATATATATAAATCTTTACATGTCACATTTTCCCAAAAAGAAATACGTACACCCGCTGACCGACTCTTATACATTATGCATAGCATGTAATCTAATACGCCTGAAATCTGGGAACATGAAACGCGTTCCAGTCTATGAATTACTGATGAATAACATTACGGCATTAACACCTAATATTCTCTGTTGCTGAATAATGAACCGAATAATAATTAATGGCACAACCAAGTGGCTGCATCTCGTCTCGTTTCAGTGAAAGGAACTCGAGGTAATATTTCTTCATTTGCAAACTTCTGTTTTGTTATTTGTTTCCTCAGTTCAATGCATTAATTTTATATGCTTTTTTATGGTGCTATTCCTTGTACACAGATGATTAACGGCATCAGTGAGTTGGTTCTTTCAGAGAATATGTAATTATTCTTACCTGGCAGTACATTTTGTTGTTCATCTCTTGGTTTATAATTATACACACACACACACACACACACTATATATATATACTCAATGTGTATATATATATATATACATATATATATATATATATATATATATATATATATATATATATATATATATATATATATATATATGTATAATGTTCATATACATAAATATATTTATATATAATGTGTGTGTGTGCATAGATGGATGGAATGTTTTGATAACCCAGCAACAAAGGCCTTATAACCTATTATTTTTTTTGAAATTCAGATTTATTGATCATATTTGTTTCCATTTCGGGAGGAGGCACACTCTTTAAAGTCTTCAGTTAAAGAGAACACTTTAGTTTAAGTTAGCAATGTAATAAGTTAACAGAATACATATTGCTTTAAAACAAAATGCTTATGAAATGATAACCGACTGCGGAGAAATGAAGAATGCATTACCGAAGGATCAAAAGGACAAGATGCTTTTAAATCTGAGATTCTTTTGTTTCGTTTTCTATTTTCTCGACTTTAAGCTGTAGTATCCACTGGTCATCTTTGACTTTCCTTAACACAGGACATGGTATTCCATCCTCTATATGCATCATTCTCAGTCATCTAAATATTTTGTACGAGCTTGATTGCTCGTGCTACGCTGTGCTGTAACCCGGCGCTGCCCATCATGTATATCCTACCATTCCGATTCCCTATCTACCCCGCCCCCACCCTCGGCAGACAAACGGGTTTGCAGGAGGAGGGTGGATATGTCATGTCTCCCCTACCCTCCCAATCCCCTACCTGCACCGCCCCCACCCGGGATGGACAAACAGGTTTGCAGGAGGAAGGTGGATGTGTCATGTCTCCCCTACCCTCCAGATCCCCTACTTACCACGCCCCCACCCAGGGTAGCCAAACAGGTTTGCAGGAGGAGGGTGGATGTGTCATCTCTCCCCTACCCTCCCGATCCCCTACCTACACCCACCATCTGGGGCAATCAAACAGGTTTGCAGGAGGAGGGTGGATGTGTCATGTCTCCCCTACCCTCCCGATCTCCTACCTACACCGCCCCCACCCAGGGCAGACAAGCAGGTTTGCAGGAGGAGGGTGGAAGTGTCATCTCTCCCCTACCCTCCAGATCCCCTACATACCCCGCCCCCACCCGTGGCGGACAAACAAGAAAGACCCACTCGGATTTTATTATTATAGAAGACTGGCATTTAGTGCTACGTAACTCACGGGGTCTCACTTCATTTAAAAGCGTTTGGGAATAACTTTCTCTTCTTATTTTCCGTCCATGTGGGGTTTTTTAAAATTTTGTTCCATATGTCTGACGCAGAAACATAAATTGTTGCCTCAGAACACATTTTAATGGAAGGCAAGTCCGATACGTATTTTTGTATTCCTGGCATGGAATAAAGTCATATCATGTTCCCGTGAATGTTTTATTGACTGAAATATAATAATTCTGTTATTTTTCATATTTTCGGTATAGAGAAAGATCTGAGTTTTTTTCCAGATGGCGAGAACATGTTCATTTCGTTCACTAATTTTCAGTGTGATGACGTTTAAATTAAATATTTATAAAATATAAAAGTTTTAAATATACGACCGTACATGTATGCACATATATATATATATATATATATATATATATATATATATATATATATATATATATATATATATATATATATATATATATATATATATATATATATATATATATATATATATATATATATATATATATATTATATATATATATATATATGTGTGTGTGTGTGTGCGTTTGTATGTAAAGGCGGAGTAAACGATGGACTACAATTAATGAGAAAAGGGCACAAGTAACGACACTTCTTCCTCTTCCATGGAAAATGTGCAAAGGCTGTCAGGAATCAATACAAGATTATATAAAAATATTAAATATATATTATGAAAATTATTAGTCTATTAGCATCAAAGAACTTTTGACATAGACTCAACCACCATAATGTATTTGGTCACACGGGCGAGTAATTATGGCCATCATATGAATATAATGGACCGTACGACTGTTAAAGACATTCTTTTTTATAAGTATTGCATGCTCATTTACGAAACCAATACGTGTACTGAACAAAATGACCAGCATTAACATTACAATTATATATAAGTACACACACACACACACACACACACACACACATATATATATATATATATATATATATATATATATATATATATATATATATATATATATATATATATATATATATATATACGTATATACGGCACACACACACATACATATACATACATACATACATACATACATATATATATATATATATATATATATATATATATATATATATATATAAATAATTTTACATGTATATTCTACGTGAGAGAAAAATAAAGGTTATATTTTTCTCCTCCAAAAGGTAACAAAATAGGGATGAGAGAGAGAGAGAGAGAGAGAGAGAGAGAGAGAGAGAGAGAGAGAGAGAGAGAGAGAGAGAGAGAGAGAGAATTTCACTGAAAACAAAGCACGACAGAAGTATAAGAGTAGCAAAACAAATAGTACCTACTGTACAGAGGAGACGACGAGAGGGAGAGTTTTAAACAGAAAAAGGCAGAAACAAATGGAGAGAGAGAGAGAGAGAGAGAGAGAGAGAGAGAGAGAGAGAGAGAGAGAGAGAGAGAGAGAATGTTTTCCAGTATTGGAAAGCCATGGAAGTTAGAAAATCATTGGAACGCTTCGTTCTGCTTGTAATAAATATTGCCGGAGTGACTGTCTGCCTCCCTAACGTATGAAGGTCATAAACAGGTAAACATACAAATGACCGGAGGGGGAATATTCCGGCGGTCTCTGAGCCTTTTCCAATAGAATTTGCTAGCCTTTTAAATGATAAACAAAAATGTATCTTATATATGTAGCACTAAGTAATCATCACATGGATAATTAGGGATATTGGATTACAATCAGTTTGTTTTTCAGTGTTGCTCAAAATAGATGAGATTCGTCTGAAAAATGTTTGGTGAAAAATATGCACTATGAATTTACTCTCTCTCTCTCTCTCTCTCTCTCTCTCTCTCTCTCTCTCTCTCTCTCTCTCTCTCTCTCTCTCTCTGTCCTATTTAGTTACTTTTCTGGAAGAGAAAAAAATAACCTTTATTTTTCTCTCATGTAAAATATGCGGTCTGACTTATTGCTACTATTAAGAGAACTAATTTAAGGGTATTTTCAGATGTTTCTTACTTATAACTGCAAATTTTTCTTACTTTTAACCGTGGTAGTAGATTCTATGCACATAATTATCGGTTATTTAAGTGAAAGAAGTAGAGAATTTTACATAAGATGAGCAAGCATTCGTACCTGAAAGTAGTAGAGAATTTTATATCAAGACTCTTAATGCTAGCTTTCAAGTTATAAATCAAGTTATACAGGTGTGAGATGATTCAGTTATTTAAAAATCTAACCCTTTTTTAGTTTACAGTAAATGTTGTTTGCTAAATGGTGCTCATCTTTACTTCTTTAACATTATTACTATCTCTCCAAGAGTTTTAATGCCTTAACTACAACTGAATTTTTCTTTGCATTTATTCTTTTAATTTACATAAGGTCTTCTTAACGACTTTAACTCTCCTATTTGGTTAAACGAAATTGTTACACTTAAATGACGAACAGGCCACAGCTATGTATTTATCCTCACATTTCCCACTTCTGGTGAATTATTTTTCCCCTCCCTTGTTATAATTTTGCGTTTGGAAATTACAGGTATGAGCCACAATATTTCCTCGTCCTCCGAAAGTATGTAGTAATTTCCTTTCTGCAAATTACAGTTGTGAGACGTGTTATTGTCACCTGCGTTTGCCAATGCTTCTCGCAGTTCGTGTTCCCAATTGCTATCTCCGGCTGTGTAATGTCGTATTTTCTTAAAAAAAAAAAAAAAAAAACTGTGACATGTAATATGCGGAGTTTATTTTTCTTTGGCACGAGAATTTCCTCATTTACTCTACACTGCGTTTGGCGTTTTTCCATTAACCTACATCCATTTCTTCCGATTATTTTCTTGTCTGTCTCCCTCAGTTCTCGTGTGGCCTTCAAAATAAAAAAAAAATTCTTGATAAATTAATGTTTTCTCTTTTAATGCAAAACCTTCTCATATGGAGTTATTTATTCATATCGTTATATAGATATGTATACATGCATACATAAGTGTATAATATATATATACAGTATATATGTGTGTGTGTGTATTTTATATATATATATATATATATATATATATATATATATATATATATATATATATATATATATATATACAGTATATATATATATATATATATATATATATATATATATATATATATATATATATATATATATATATATATAAATGTAACAACTTATGACAGAAGTCTTTAAATCAACCTTCATCTCATGGATATTCCGTTATAACCCGCCCCCTTTTTATCATCAACCTATAAAAGCTACTAAGATAAATCAGCTTAAATACTGAAAAAGAACGTTTCCCAAACCTTCATCAGATTTGAATTTAGCTGACGTCAGCATGTCCTAATCTAAGCATTTTCTTTAAGGGACGAAAAAACACGTCCAAATGCGGGCAGAAGGAAACACGTGTCGTTCTCTTTGTTAAATATAACTCTCTGTTAAATATAACTCTTTGTTAAATATAATTAGAAGGGGAAAACTCTCATCTGCACGTAATAAGAGATCACAGGTTTTCTAAAATTCAGATTCCGAGGAGTATTTTGGAATTGGTTAAAATTACTGATATTTTAATTTTTATTCATTTTGGAATGGGAATGTGCGCAGTTTGGAATAGCAATGGGAATGTGTTGATTTTAAATACGGTAACCAAAGCCACAGAATTTTGCAATCTGAACGTTCATTATTTGGTTAATACACGGCGCGTTTTGCGTTAATTAACAATTAAATAACAAAATTTAGTGTAGTTTTATTAGAGAATATTGTCATCCGTGTGGGATGGCATTTTTAATTGAGATATTGGCATTCGTTCATTCATGAAGGGAATTGGTTCTTGTAAAAAGTAAATGAAATGAGGCGAGACGTGCTAGAGTTTAATAACCTCCATATGGTATTTTCTGGTTATATGAAAATTAACTGTAACCTCCATATGTTATTTTCTGGTTATATAAAAATGAACTATAACCTCCATATGTTATTTTCTGGTTATATAAAAATTAACTATAACCTCCATATGTTATTTTCTGGTTATATAAAAATTAACTATAACCTCCATATGTATTTTCTGGTTATATAAAAATTAACTATAACCTCCATATGTTATTTCCTGGATATATAAAAATTAACTATAAAAATCAATCATGTGATTTTACTGCAAATCAAAATTTGTAAAGATTTATAATATAAAAAATTCCCCTACCCTCAAAATACTTTCGTATATCTCCCCTTCACCTACGCCGTTCAGTGCAACTTGCCTGAATATAAGAATAAAATACTGTTGCACTTACTGCAGCCTGAAATACGTAATACCTCAGCATAGGGCGTTCTGATAACGGCACGGCCTCTGTAGTAAATCATTCCTGAACGGGCGGTTACCTCGCCTCACGCCCTTCTAGTTCGTCAGCGTCGACGGGAGGC
>NC_089780.1:20827665-20855165 GCF_040412425.1 Macrobrachium rosenbergii
TATACATATACATACATATATATATATAATATATATATGTATATATATATATATATATATATATATATATATATATATATATATATATATATATATATATATATATATATAAATCAAGTATAAAATTAGATAATTTTTACCCTTTAAATTAATGCTATTTCGCCACTTTTACGCTTTAAGCATGGTGTATCTATTATCCTTTATATAAAAAAGATAATACATTTTTAAGCATGCAACGACCACCGGGATATTCCCATCTGATCATTCGTTACCGCTCTATTTACGAACCCCCTTCCCTTACATGGAGGGGTTGGGAGCCAGGCAAATTTGGCCGTGATATTTATTGCAGGGAAAACAACGTGTTCCTGAAATTTTTTTTTAATGTTTTCAGGATTTTCAGTGAATGAGAAAGTCTCTCTCTCTCTCTCTCTCTCTCTCTCTGTATCCGTGTTGGCTACACCACCCTCTTTTTTACTCTAATGTTTTCAGGATGTACATTAAATGAAAAAGACTCTCTCTCTCTCTCTCTCTCTCTCTCTCTCTCTCTCTCTCTCTCTCTCTCTCTCTCTCTCTCTCTCTGTGTGTGTGTGTGTGTGTGTGTGTGTGTGTGTGTGTGTGTGTGTATCCGTGCTCGCCCCAACATAATTTTTTACTTGTAGTTCTGAATTAATTGTTGCCTCGTACTGATACATGAAATACGCTTTGATCCAACCCTGCCCATATATTTTTTCCACGCCATCACCCTTTCCATACTCGGTTCACTGAACCTTACAGACGTTCACCTTTCGTTTTAACAGCTGCTTCAAGATAAATAAGTTATTTTAAGGAAAGAAAAGGAAAGCTAAAAGATCACTGAGTTCTTCCCCATTCAGGTCAGTTAACCTTGCTGATATTCACCTTCTGTTTTAATAATTGTTTAAATAAGAATAAATTACCTCAAGGCAAGAAACAATGACTAAAAGTTCCCTTTCTTACGTATGATAAAAAATTAAACGAGAGGTTTCTAGAAATATAAGGTTCTTCAGCGACAATTAATTTGTAGCGGAAATTTAAAAATCTATTTCGAATTAACGGCAGTTAAGAATCATTCTGAATGTTGAAGAAAATAAGAACTGATGAACTGAATATAGAACTGAGGCCAAAGGCCAAGCACTGGGAACAATGAGGTCATTCAACACTGAAACGGAAACTGGCAGTAAAAGTTTAAAAGGTGTAACAGGAGGAAAACCTCGCAGTTGCACTAGGAATCAACTGTTATGAGAGGGTGGAAAGTAAGATGGAAGAGAGAGAATATGAAAGGAGGTAGAGTAAAAGGAACGAAGGGGTTGTAGCTAGGGGCCGAAGGCACGCTGCAGAGAACCTTAAGTAATGCCTACAGTGCACTGTATGAGGTGGAATGATGGCACTACTCGCCTACGGGGTAAAGAAAATAAGAGTTATGAACAAAACAATAAAAGGTCCTTCAACATAGTTCTACCATCATTTTCAACCCATGTTACGAAAAGAATCACTATATAAATCCTACATTCACCTTTGTATTTCAGTAAATCTAAGACTTCTCTGTAACGATAATCGCTCATGTTTCTTTATGTATATTTTAGAAAACGTGAAAAACGGTCTGCCAGCGCATCGCCTGTCCTACCTCACGAAATTCCACTCTCTATCTCTGTCAGTTTAACTATTCTTTGTCAGTTTAATTAATCACTCCAATAAAGAAGAAAGATATTCCTAGTTTCATCAAGAAACATAAACAAAATCATTCATGGCCCTCATTTACCTCCAGTAATGGCAATAATCTCATTGGCAGTTAAAATAATGGAACTTCATCCAGCAATAATAATAATAATAAAAATGCATGTTTTCTTAAAACCTTTTCCGCTAAAGACTGACGAACACCTGCTTTCGCGCTCCCTATCACAGTAATTGTGGTGTTCACAGGTGTAATTTGCCACCTGGAGATACGTTATATTTTGCTAATGCAGTTGGGAAGAGGAATTTCGTTTCGTCGTAATAGACAGCTATTACGTTTAATGCTTGTAATTTTATTTTGAAAGATTACGGGTTTTAGGTGTAATGCAGAAAAACATTTGTTTTATGTATTTGGTTTCGTTTTCTTTTTCTTGTTTTATTCTAATTTTTTATTTTTTTGCGTCTTAAGAAACCTTGGCAATTTATAATATTAGGACGTTTAAATTTTCAGGTATCTACCTGTCTTGTCTTAGATTTTAAGTATATATATGTATATATACATACATACATACATATATATATATATATATATATATATATATATATATATATATATATATATATATATATATATATATATGTAAATTATATATATACAGTAGTAGATGAACGTTAATGTTAAAAAAAAGTGTTAATTTTGTTTACATTTTCTCTTTCCCATATTTTTTTTATAATCAGAAATAAAACACTTACATCACGAAAACTTTAATCTGAAAATGATGGCAAATGTCACCCTTTGCAGACAAAGCTTCTAGGCCTATGGCTGAACTCCCTCGTCACATATTAAGCGTATTTACATGTGACGGAAAGGTAATATACTGTACTACGAGTGATCAGAATTTTAGATGAGGACGGAAAAGTTTGTATAAGAATATGAATACACGAGTGACTAGTTTGGTGCAAAATTGGGACGGCAATAAGTGGTTGATTCGCGCCTGGTATGTATTTACATAAGAGATGTGTTGTAGGAGAGGTGATGCATATGTACCAGGAAGTGAATATAAATGTTATATTATCCCTCGAAGTTTTCTCTATTCAAACCCAAACTGTTCTGCACCTATCAGTGACATCACACCTACACGCCTGCATACTCACACACACACACACACACACACACATATATATGTGTGTGTGTGTGTGTGTGTGTGCGTGTGTGTATGTGTGTACTTGATATCTCTCTTATATAAACAAAGTGAAGCAGCATTTCTTCGCGAATACCTAATTCCAAATAACAATTCCTCAAAAGTATAAATGCATTCATCTTTCCCATTCTCCTCCAACGATGAAACACCTCGCAAAGAATATAATCTCCCTCACGCTTCAAAAATGATCACATTATTCAGTTTTATGAAGAATTTGAATTTTCTCAAAGCAGGGTCTTTGTTTGGCGAGAATTCCGGGAGTTTAATTCGAATCCTTCCAAATCCAGTTCATGACACGTTGAATATTAAAGGGTGTTAGTTTATTTCCTGCGAGAAAGGACGCATATTGTTTTCAAGTCGATTCTGAGATCATAGAAGCGTTAATAAACTTCTGAATATTCTCTCTCTCTCTCTCTCTCTCTCTCTCTCTCTCTCTCTCTCTCTCTCTCTCTCTCTCTCTCTCTCATTCTATCTGTGTGTGAGTAGGGGTGGGGTGGTTTCTCTCTCTTATCATATATGTACAAAAATTTACTCTTAAACTTTCTCTCTCTCTCTCTCTCTCTCTCTCTCTCTCTCTCTCTCTCTCTCTCTCTCTCTCTCTCTCCTATCATATATTTGCAAAACTTTTACTCTTAAAATTACACTGTTCCATTTTACTTGTCATCGTCCTTTGATGTGAACAGTCTCCTCTCTCTCTCTCTCTCTCTCTCTCTCTCTCTCTCTCTCTCTCTCTCTCTCTCTCTCTCTCTCTCTCAATCAGGCCAATACCACAAAGTGGCTGGCTAAGTTTTGGAACAAAGTTCTCTCTCTCTCTCTCTCTCTCTCTCTCTCTCTCTCTCTCTCTCTCTCTCTCTCTCTCTTTGCCGCGGCAAAACTTTTGCTTCTCACGTCAAAGCAAAGAGGCTCAAGACCATCCGAGGTAATCGCCCTCAACTTGTGCCACACACAAACACACACAAACAAACACACATAAACACACAAACACACAAATCCTTCTCATTTTCTCTTGAAATTAAATGAGAGCAGACAAGCGCTCACAAAGAAGCAAGAACTGAAGGCCAAGTTTTGGATAGTGCAAAACAACGCATGTACCACACATCGGGAAGAGAGAGAGAGAGAGAGAGAGAGAGAGAGAGAGAGAGAGAGAGAGAGAGAGAGAGAGAGCAAAGACAAAACGGGAGAGCGTTTATGTCAAATGACGATGACAAATCAAGGTACAGTATCGAGAGCTTGATTTTAAGTTTAAATTTTTTCCACACGTATGATAGAACCACACACACAAACACACACACACACACATAGAGAGAGAGAGAGAGAGAGAGAGAGAGAGAGAGAGAGAGAATGTCTGCAAATGCTGCAGATGATGCTTTAAGATATGTATTTTCTATTTGATTAAAAATGTTCATGAATTGAAGTTGCTTATTGAAAGGTGAGTGTTTTCGCGTTTAAAATCTAAATGGCACGTCCTTGAGGTTGTAGGGTCCCACATGGACTCCACACACCGGCACGTCCTTGAGGTTGTAGGGTTCCACGTGGACCCCACACACCGTCACGTCCTTGAGGTTCTAGGGTTCCACATGGACCCCACACACCGTCGCGTCCTTGAGGCTGTAGGGTCCCACATGGACCCCACACACCGTCGCGTCCTTGAGGTTGTAGGGCCCTACATGGACACCACACACCGTCGCGTCCTTGAGGTTGTAGGGTCCCACATGGACCCGACACACCGTCGCGCCCTTGAGGTTGTAGGGTCCCACACGGACCCCACATTCCGTCACGTCTTTGAGGCTATAGGGTCCCACATGGACCCCACACACCGCCACGTCCTTGAGGTTGTACGGTCCCACATGAACCCCACATACCGTCACGTACATACCGTAACGTCCTTGAGGTTGTAGGGCCCCACATGGACCCCACATACCGTAACGTCCTTGAGGTTGCAGGGTCCCACATGGACCCCACATACCGGTTAGTCCTTGAGGTTGTAGGGCCCCACATGGACCCCACATACCGTCACGTCCTTGAGGTTACAGGGTCCCACATGGGCCCCACATACCGTCACGTCCTTGAGGTTGTAGGGTCCTACATGGACCCCACAAATCGTCATCTCCCCTGGCTCGCTAATCTCTCACAACAACATCTCGGAAACACAAGAAAGACAGCATACGTCACGCATCTTTTATACATACATCTTCACTCATATTATTGTCATGTCAAATATATCTTTATTACCATACCCACTACACTGTCAGCACATCAGCCATATATACTATAGCTTCAGTCATGCCTTGTATATCAATTTATATATGTACAGTATACATTCATCAGACAACAAACACAAATGATTGAGTGGTGACCTCTGTTTTCGTTCGCCTGGTGTCGGACGCTACATTTCCGCTCGCAAGAGTTATTGACCTGTATGTTTGTTGTCTGAATAAATTAGTTAGTTTGTAGACGCTGACTCTTACTCACGCCTTCGCTACAAGGTATTGAACTGTTTGATTGATGGGTTATGAAAAGAAGGAAGGCGACTAAATAGTTAAAACGAAAGTTATGTGGTTAGGTAAATAAAGTATCGTAGTGCTAATCAATGGTATTTGGCTATGAAACCAATTGGTGAGAGCCAATGTGCTGGAGATTTAAATCCGGAAATATTAACTGATGTATAAAAAAATTTACAGCAGATTAAGAAAGAACTGGAACTTGTGTTAAAAGACGATCACGTGTGCAAAATATACTAGGTGAATGGCGTGGACTTCATTAATGTAGTTATATATATATATATATATATATATATATATATATATATATATATATATATATATATATATATATATATATATATATATATATATATATATGTGTGTGTGTGTGTGTGTGTGTGTGTGTGTGTGTGTGTGTGTGTGTATGCATGTGCAATATTTCCAATTAAATTGTGCATCGCTCTTAGACTATAGTGAAAGGTATATACAGAATTCAATCCAGAATGTCTGCATTCCTTTATATAGATTTGGAACACCGAGGGAACTGAGACGACATTTCCCTTCCATGCTCAACATGCGAGAGAGACCTGTTTCTGAGCTTCGTTTCCCACCGATTTCTCTGCTGATGTACCTTGAACTGTCCTCTGTTTCGTAAACACTGATGCATGATGTATGATGTATAAACTAGCAATGTTCTGAACTTGGTCTAGAAATGCTCGGGAAGCTAGATGTGACGTGATACACTGCAGTTGTCTGGAAATATCTTGAGGGTTCGTAATTCTCTGAGAAAAACCAGACGTGTCTGTGGCGTTGTTTCACCGAAATTTTCCAAAAGCCATTGGAGGAAAGGGTTTGAATTGTCAGTTCTTTGCTGAAGCGAAATTCAAAACCAATAATCCCTTTTCATATATGTATGTATGTATATATATATATATATATATATATATATATATATATATATATATATATATATATATATATATATATATATATATATATAAATTATGTATATAGAAATAATCAACACACAATCACGTGTGGAACAGAAATAAACTTATGACTCACGTCGGGATCGAACCCAGGTCTCTCAGAGCAACTGCAGGTTCCAACTTCTTTTACACTTGTATGGCCTAGTGGATAGCGCCCTTGCCTTTCACCTGAGAGACCTGGGTTCGATCCCGACGTGAGTCAGAAAAATAAATTATGTATATGTATGTGTATATACATATATATATATATATATATATATATATATATATATATATATATATATATATATATACACACACACATAATGCTCTAATCATTTTATGAAAACAAAAACAAATGAAAAAGAATTCTCCATTGTCAATACAGAAATATAAAAAAATGCATACTGTTATATTTCATGTCATAAAAATTCTAGGAAATGTAATATTACTCTCTTTCTGACCATGAATATGGAAAATGCATCTCCTATTCAATTCCATCAATATGTAAACTGTGGCAATATTGCTTTATTCCATTTCAGATGAAAATTAAATTGAATAAAAAGGTAAGAAAAATAGCAGGCGTCTATGAAAGTAATAGATTTGTTTTTATCCTTTTTTCTTAAGACATAAAGAAGTTGGTATTGAAATTCTAACTGCAAGGTTTAATGGAATAATGCGCAGTAAAAAGGAAGAGATAGGATAAAATATTATGAAGAGACACTAGAAGATAAAATAACTATTTAACGAAACGGTAATAAATCTGATAATACTGATTTAAAACCTCTGTGGTACAGTCTGCCATTTTACGTCAAAGAATGTTAAGCATCATTCTTTAAATAATTATTTGTACTATGTCAATAAACGTCTTATCTAAATAAGCTGACAAACTTGCAACCGGGGTGGTTATTGTTGTCTATAATTCAGGCGACAGGGAGGATATGCAATCGTATGTTATCAGTTGATCTGTTTATTGTTTTCCATATGAATCAGGCAAAATACATTATGATTAATGTCTTAATCACAATGACTTTTTGGTTGTTTGATAAGAGGAGCAGCAATTAGCAAATCTAGTGGAAATAAGCAATACCAGTCACATCTTTTGTAAGGCTCCTCCAAACTTGTAAAAGGACCTACAGCAGTGATGAATAACCATTTCAATCTAGCGCTTTGTAACAGAAGCAAAGAATGCCGTCACAAACACACTCTCGGAAGCTGATCCCTTCAAAAACAAATGGCTGTCAATTTACCTATCTCTCGTAACACTCTCATCCGGGAAATTCAGGACTGATGAAGTTTAAAGGACTTTTAATTAATTTTCCTTTCATCTTTTTTTTTTTTTAGTCTTTTAGGGGGAGGTAATACCTTCGCTTCGTAATTCTACGAACAATACGGGCGCACGGGCGCGCTCGTGTGTGTGTTTGTGTGTGAGAGAGAGAGAGAGAGAGAGAGAGAGAGAGAGAGAATATTCATAATTTTCTTTCAATTCTTCTCTCAACAAGCACCTATATTGCCCTCATTTTGGTTTTCTGTAAAAGAAAACTATTGTGCAGGCTTTGTCTGTCCGTCCGCACTTTATTCTGTCCGCACTTTCCTGTCCGCCCTCAGATCTTAAAACTACTGAGACTAGAGGGCTGCAGATTGGTATGTTGATCATCCACCCTCCAATCATCAAACATACCAAATTCCAGCCCTCTAGCCTCACTAGTTTTTATTTTATTCAAGGTTAAAGTTAGCCATAATCGTGCCTTTGGCAACGATATAGGATAGGTCACCACCGGGCCGCGGTTAAAATTTCATGGGCCGCGTCTCATACAGCATTATACCGAGAGCACCGAAAGATAGATCTATTTCCGGTGGCCTTGATTATACGCTGTAGCGGCTGTACAGAAAACTCGATTGCAGCGAAATTTCTTCGGCGCACTTTTTACTTGTCTTTTCCCGCGAGCACTAGATAAAATTCAAGTTTTGTAACATAACATAAATCTCGTGCTTTTGATTCAGAGTAATAGGGGAGTTTCTGGAGTGACGTAAAAAGGAGAGGTCAGACTCCCAGACCTGTCATGACTATGGAAATGGTCTGATCTTCTTTTGTAAGAAGCTAAGAACAAATAAACAAAAGAAGCAATAAAATTATCATGGAACATGGCGCGCTTCTATAGAGTTTAACCTGACAATGATATCATCTGTTATTATTTTAATAATACCATCATATTTTTCCTATTAGAGACTTTTATAAAACTATTATGGTATAAATAATGTTATACGATTTTTTCCTCAACTCTATTCAGAGATTAAACCTCAAGAGTTACTCAATCCAAAATAAAATACATTCCTAAGTTAAACGTCAATATTTCTCATAATAATGCAACAGTTTCTCTATTCAAACACGCGATAAAACTGAGTAAAACAAACAACATCAGCAGTACACATCTCAGAGAGGTGAATGAAGGCAGACGTGGAGAAGAGATAGGCACTGAACTAATAAAGGTTTTTTTCCGATGTAATCGGAATGGATCGCTGGACCTTCGTTTCCACGTCAGTCTGGGATGAAGAAGATTGAAAAGTCGCCAATCCGTGGCTTCCCATCAAATCTCACGAATTAGGGGATTCTGAAATAAGGTAGACCATTTTCCAGGAATGAAATTGGTCCCATACTGCGAAGGATTGCGCTGCTCTAGAGGAAACGGTACTACATTGCAAGGTTGCAAGAAGAGATGATAATGAAAGATTTTATAAAGAATAATTTTGTAGATGTAGTGATTCAATGTCTCAAAATTCCTAATTGACTTTATCATGGACACAAATTAAGAAATAATATATCATAAGATACCTTATTTTGAAAAAAAACACTACTCACTATTCTGCTAGCTATCTTTTAATCTAGATAGATGCTCCTTATTAATAATGATACATACAAACACAACACGCATATATATATATATATATATATATATATATATATATATATATATATATATATATATATATATATATATATATGTGTGTGTGTGTGTGTGTGTGTGTAATAATATATATGTGTGTGTGTGTGTGTGTATATATATATATATATATATATATATATATATATATATATATATATATATATATATATAGAATACAAATATCTATAAATTCATTTCAGTTTACGAAATCCATAACAAAAAAGTTACTACAAAATCTGAAAACCAATTAACGATTTTCCCTAACCAATTTTGTTTGCTTTCTTTTCGCCTACGAAACTTTTTTTTTTTTTTTTTTGCCTACGCAACTTTTTTTCGCATTACGAAACTTTTTTCCCGCACTACGAAACTTTTTCCCCATTGCGAAACTTTTATTTCGCATTACGAAATTTTTTTTCGTCCACGAAACTTTTTTTTCGCATTACGAAACTGTTTTCCCCATTACGAAACTTTTATTTCGCACTACGAAACTTTTTGTCGCATGACGAAACTTTATTTCGCATTACGAAACTTTCTGTCGCATTACGAAACTTTCCCAGCCACTCGGAGCCCGAGATACACACACGTGCCAATGTATCACACAATCCCTTATCGGAATCAAAGCCAGCAGGCAGCAAACAGCAGGCAGGCAGCAACGCCAACTTACGAAGCGATCAGATATCCGATGCGGACAGACGGGGAGGCGTCTCACTTATTCCCTGGCTGATTCAATAAAAGGTGGAAATTGAATATTTCCGATGCGCCGAGAGCTGCTTACAGCAAGGTATCAGATGGTTTCTAGTTTTCAGTCCGGAGCGAGTTTGGGAAATATTCCGTGATTTTAACGTTGATTTCTGTTAGTGAAAAGTACTTGTGAGTTTCTTAGCTTGTGATTAATAATCTACGCGTCGCGTATTTTTGCATTGGTGAGTATAAACCGAATTTCTTAATCCTAAGTATTCGTTTGACAGGTCTCAAACAGTTAATCTTTCAAGTATTTGTGAATTTCTTTGCTTGTGATTAGTAATCTAGGCGTCGTGCATTTTTGCACTGCTGAGTATAAACCGAATTTCTTAATCCTGAGTATTCGTTTGACATGTCTCAGACAGTTAATCTTTCTGACTAATACCACAGATTTCTTTACTTGTAATTAGCAATTTTGATTTCGTTCAATTTTGTATTGCTGAGCGTGAAATAGACCCCTTAATCTTAAGTATTCGTTTTAAATATGTCTATACCATAGTTAATCTTTTTGACTCTTTAACAAAATATAAGACAGAAAAAATTACCACGATCGCCAAGATGTAACTTGTAAATTATTTAAGAAACAATTGATTATACAATATTATAACTTAATAATTTCTAATTCTCTCTCTCTCTCTCTCTCTCTCTCTCTCTCTCTCTCTCTCTCTCTCTCTCTCTCTCTCTCTCTCACACACACACACACACACACGCCCACAAACTCATTTATTTACCTAACTGAAATATTTGTCTTATAAGACAAATAACTTTTAGCTCTCCGAGGAGATTCCATTCCTAGTCTGATGAAATTCCGAGTGGTATTTTACATCTACAAAACTCGGATTCGAAAATTATTAGTCAGGAGGAATTTTATCCTACCGGAAACAATTCCTACCAATCTTTTTCTTTTTCTTTTTTTTTTGCTAAAGATTGTTCTGTTATTTGGTTCCGGATCGTTAATTGAAATATTTCTCAGTGGTTTAGTAAATTCTATTTACGGTGCTTTTTATTCCCCAAAATAATTAAACAGGAACATCGGTTCTTTTCTAAAAATATTTCTATTATTTGGTTCCGTATCGTAAATTTAAATAATTCTCAGTAATTAAATAAATTCTATTTATTTATTAGGACAAAATCATTAAACAGGAACATTCTGACGAGCATACACAGCATTTTCTTTGGTTTTGCTAAAAAGTAGAGGGTTACAGTTGGGTCCTTTTAAGAGAGCGCACTGTAACTCACTCCCGTTTATGTCAGTCCTACAAATGGGACGAGATTCTCGAATACCATAAACAAATATGTGGAGGCTCTTCAACATGAAGTTGTTCCTTTCTTTGCCAACCGAAATTAAAGAACATTACGTCTTTCAAGCATATATAAGTACTGACCATTTACGTTTTTCAAGTGGAAAAGGAATATATATATATACCGGGTGTTTCGAAATTAGAGGGGCCCCCCCCCTCCACAGAACAAATGGAAAGTTATGAAGTTTTGTTATAGCCTATCTCCAAGTACATTATTTTAAGTTTCTATTGAGCTATTTTTCATTTTACATGTCTTGTATTTTCAGACTGAGTGGCGGAGTTAGATACAGCCATGGCTAACGACTCTGAGGAAATCAGATGGATTGACCGAATCCGGGCTATAACCTTCATTTCACGTTCCTGGATAGCTAAATACATTAAAAGAGATGAATCCTTTGTTAAATGAAACTGGAACAAAAATCCATATGACTGTCATCGCGAAAATGGTGAGAATCTTGGAAGGCTTGAAGTCCTTTCTCAGGAGTCAAAAGACATCATAGCTGAGGCAGTGGGTAGACCAAGAAAGTCTTTACGTAAATTGGCGCTTGAACTAGAAACAAAAACGGGAAAGAAGAGAAGTTATAGTGCTGTATATCGTGAGTTGAAAAAATCTGGTATCAAGCCATTTCATGTTATCAGCAAGCCCAACATCACTCAGCAACAGAGAGAAGACTGTGCATGGTTTTGTGGTTAATTTTTAAAGACTGGGATGAAGCTGACTTTCCCCATGTTGCTGCATCAGATGAATTCTTCATTTACACAGTCAGGAAGCCAAATCATAAAAATGACATCATTTGGGGTGCAAAGTTGGATGACATCAGTGATGACGTGCGCTATTGCCAAGTTGTGAAATTTCCTGAATGTTTGGGAACTTTTCTGTTTCACAGCCAAACACTTTATGTGGATCATCAAAGAAAAAGGACAGTCATGGAATGGCGAATACTTCATAGAAACTGTGCTTACCGGTGAAGTATTTCCTTTCCTCAAAGATCCTGAAAATGTGTTATCTGTTGAAGAAGTCACATTTTTGCGTGATAAGGCACCATGTTTCAAGGCTCTTCAGACACAGGAGCTGCTTCGAAACAGTGCTATTGATTTCTTCTCGTCAAGTGAATTTCCAGGTAGCTCCCCTGACTTAATGTGTGTGAAAACATTGGTAGTATCTTAAAGGATCGTGTTGAAGCACGCACAGTGAACTACGATGGTATACCAAACCTCGAAGACCTGCGAGGAGAGGTGACCGAAGTGTTCAGGGAAATGGAGTTTGAGTGTCAGCTTTTTTGCGATTTGCTGAAATCATACCCCTCAAGAATGCAGGCTGTGGTACAGGCAGATGGAGGCCACACAAAATATTAAATACTCAGAGAGAAACTTAAATAAATACCTGTTCTGAATTACTTTTGTTTTTGTCCATATCAATTTTAGTTTATGCTGTAGAGGGGGGGGCTCTAATTTCGAAACACCCTGTATATATTACTGTTTTGTCTTTTGCTCTTCCACAAGATCATTTATTCATTACACAATTTTATACTTTACAAGTCTGATATTCATGCATACATAAGCAAACACTCACACCAAATGGCAAAAAAAAAGACTGGATTATAATAAAAAAAAATCGTTAAATTTCAGAGCGCAAGACGACCTTCATTTTCTTAATTTTATTTTTGTTTTTACGGATAAAATATTGAAAGATATATTACCTTCGCTCCATGGTTGGAAAAATCCTGGAAAGATGATTTACAGGACCTGCAAATCCTTTCTCTTTCTTCTTTCTTCTTTCAAGAGAGAGAGAGAGAGAGAGAGAGAGAGAGAGAGAGAGTGGATAACCCTTTCGTCATATATCTTTGTGGACCAAATGCATGCACGCATACACAGGTATACATAAGTATAATTTACACTCGTGTTCAACAAAACATCTTGAGGTCATAGAGGGGTTAATAAATCAAAAGACTTTATAGAAAATAATTAATAGTAAATGTGAAAGAAAATTAACGTGAAGGGATATGATACTATAGCCAGTGAAAATCTTTTGCAATATCGCAAGAGTAAAAGATTTCACAGAAACCAGAAAATCCAAACACTGAGCCAAGGTTTCGTAACACGAAGTGATCACGACTGATACGACAGAACCCGGAGCTCAAGAAGCAATTTGAAAAGGAGGGAGAAAGAAAAGATATTCTCTCACTCGACGTCAGGTAAAGAGCGGCAGGGTCTTTGAGTTCTCACAAGAGATAAGACGAAAAATGGTGAAAATATATTTCATGTGAGGAATTTCACCTTCGAAAGACTCTGAAATGCCAAAGCCTCCGAAAAGTTGTAGAAGTTGCAGTAACGCCTGGTTAATTGTTCTAATCTTCTTGGCTTTTTTTTTTTTTTAGGTGGTAAACTGACACGTGTCGTTTGTTTATTATGGCAGAACTCAAAATGTATTTGTATCATTCTGAAGATCTTCATTTTTTGAGAAACAGTTCTTACATCCTCGCAGACTATTTAATAAAATAATATAATGAAGTTCAAGCGAAGTTCACGTGCTCGTGCCACTCGATTTCTCTCCTAAAGAGGCGACAGAGCATCGAATTTAACTTTTGCAAGTTTCAGAAAAACATAAAAACACATGGAAGTATTTTCTTATTAGACATAATATATGAATTAAGAGTTTCTTGGCATCTTATTTCACTCCAAAATCGAATCAGTGTTATCTGATCAAGTATATTTATATCAGAGCATTATACTGACTTCTGTATCCAGAGATATGTGCCCTGAAGCCTAGAGCGATACCCTACAATTACTGATAAAAGGGATATACTTAGATACACACACACACACACACACACACTCACACACACACATCAAACCAAGGGATGGGGAGAGGGCTCCATATGAAAAGGATATATGGTCACTAACACATTTATACTTTCACAACATTAGCTGCTGCATACATATTTATCACAGACCTCTCAGTAGCACGTCAAACCCTGTACACACAACTCCATTCTCTCTCCTTCTCTTCTTTTCTCCTCCCAGTCTTTTTCTCCGATAATACAGTTTTTACCTAACAATATTTCTCCTAAACTAGAATATTTGTCAAAGAGCATTAGAATTTCTACTTCCGTTTCGTTACTAAATGGATAAAAAAAAAACTGTTGGATAAACAACGGTATTAATTTTTAATGATGCCAGTTACAATGCAAAAGCCATGATTATTTTCGTTTGGAGTGCTATATCAAAAGAATCTTATATTATTGACCGATACAATATTCTTTTTTACAAAACAGTTCATTTGAAGGCATCACCTGACTGAATAAATATAATTGCGCTGGAAAGTTGAACGTATTGGCAGGTAATTTCGTCTGAATTGTTTACGTTTTCAAAGTTTGTTCTTCCGTTCGTATATTTTTAATGGGCGAATTTCGCGAACTATTAAAAAATATACCCAAACATAACTGAGAAAACAGAATCAAAGATGAAGTGAAAGCTTTAGGGAAAAAAAATTGGAGAATTAATCTAAAAAAAATGAAACGAACCTGCGCATGTTTATATTGACGAAAACCTACAAAAGAAAAAAAAGCATCGTTACTATTACTTTGTATTATCAAACTACTTCTTCTAATAAAAAAAATAAAAAAGGGTTGAAATACAAGCTTAATGTAGCAAAACAAAGGACAAATCTGTATAAAAAAAGAAACGGACCCGTATAATCAAGGCCACCTGAAATAAATCTATCTTTCGGTGGTCTCAGTATAATGCTGTATGAGCCGCGGCCCATGAAACTTTAATCACGGTCCTGTGGTGGCCTAGCCTATATCGTTGCCAGAAGCATGATTATGGCTGCGTTTAACCTCAAATAAAATAAAAACTACTGAGGAGGCTAGAGGGCTGCAATTTGGTATGTTTGATGACGGAGGGTGGATGACCAACGTACCAATTTGCAGCCCTCTAGCCTCAGTAGTTTGTAAGAATTGAGGGTGGACAGAAAAAGTGCGGACAGAAAAAAGTGCGGACAGAATAAAGTGCGGACGGACAGACAAACCGGCACAATAGTTTTCTTTTACAGCAAAAATAAAAGTATCGTTAGTATTCGTTTGTATTATCGAACTGCCTCTTCTAATGAAAGAAAAAAAAAAAGAGTTGAAATGCAGGTTTATTATAAAAAAAAAAAAAGACAAATCAAGAGTCTGCTAAAAAAAATATTCACTAGTTTTCGTTTCTATTATCGAACTGCCTCCCCTAACATAAAAAAAAAAAAAAGCAGAAAGATTTAAATCTCAAGAACCAGGCCTTTGGAGCCAAACCCAGCTGCCGGGGCAGGTGCGAAAGCATCAAACGACCCTTCATCAGAAGCGAAGCCAGCAAGCAGACGCAACACCAGCGAGCGAAAAGCAGCGATCGCACATCTGAATACAGGCGACTCCTGGCAACGCCGCCGCCGCCACCTCGCTCTCACCGCATTTTCCCTGTCTCATTTATTCTCCGTTTCATTCAATAAAAGGCGGAAACTCCGGATTTCCAATACGCCCCGATGCTTATGTGAAGGGAGCGGGTGCTTTTCAACCTGCACTTAAAGCCACGCCTGATGTATTGGGATATATCCGGAGTGTTGCGCCGTTTCTTTCATTAAACAGGATTTTGCGGTTTGATGAAGTCTGTGTAAGTGAGCTTAGTTCTAGAGATGAGCCGTTATTAAATTCTGTAAGATGTAACTATGAAAATTGAAATAAATAATATAGGATTGAGGGGATAAACGAATCAGTAAAAAATCAATATAAAAACGTTTGCATATAACCGACAATATCCAATCAATAGGTAAATTTTAATAACAGTTTTCCGTACATAAAATTATTAATGTCATTACTGTCAAATAACGCTGTTTCCTCAACCCTAAACATTCCCTTTTATTTTTCCTAAATGCTTGACAATTCCCTATGCTAATTCTTATCGAAAGGCTCATCCCTGACCTTCCAAATGATTATCCTTCTTTCATCCTCTATTCATCCTTTATTCATCCCTTATTCTTCCCTTATTCACGCTGAAGAGGGACAATAGTAATGACGCATTTCCACTGATTCATTGTCTCCCAATTCGAAGGGAGGCCGAAGGGGGCCTTCGCCCCCCTCCCCCTTTTATCTGCTTCTTCAGATATTGACCTGAAGATCCAATAACTCAATCTGATGAAACTGGAAACCGTTATTTATGAGCTTTGATTGCTCTCTCTCTCTCTCTCTCTCTCTCTCTCTCTCTCTCTCTCTCTCTCTCTCTCTCTCTCTCTCCTCCCTATTTTTTCAAACGGTATTACACATCATAGTGTACAAAGGAGAATGCGATATTGGGCAGTCAAATTTGGAACCCGACTTTGTTTTAAAATGAATTAAGTGATATAAAAAATTTTAATTAGGAAAAGTCTAATAAAATACATCATAATCTATACATCGAATTTGATAAACAATGTAGATACTGTGGTCAAGACAAGTTCTCATAAGCAATGTTTTCTTACAGTTTTATCCTACGAGCTGACTACACTGATGCTGAACACATTCAGCAATGATTTAATGAACTCAAAGTTGGTAAAAGATGGAAATTCAAGGGTGTTCTTAGTTGAGGTAATTCTGGTTTCCTACCACTTCTGTTCTAAAATATATCCAGAGTATGAATTAATCACAAAAATTTCCTCATATTTTTCATATCTGTTAAAATGAGGTAATCCTGGTTCCCTATCACTTCTGCTCTAAAATGTTCCAGAATATGAACTAAACAAAAAAATTTCCTCATATTTTGCATACCTGTTAAAATGAAGCTGCGAAGATATTTTATTACAATAGTTTAAAAAGCTATACTTCGCTATGAAAATCCCCTCTTTGCTTAATTTTAGCGGCTTTGAGCAACTAAAAGGAAATCAATCGCAGTAAAGCTGACACTTTTTCCTCACTACAGTGATGGACTAAAATCTGACGAATGCTTTGCAACGCTTCCTTTGCTAACGCAATGTGATTTGTACAGAATACGTAATAATGTTTTTTTTTTATGTTTCATGGAAAATGTTACTGAAATGCACTCGCGACTCTTACTTTCTTTTAAAGCCGGTCCAAACTTATTTACTTATTACTAACTCTCGAGATGACAATTCATTTTCCCGTTTATCTTCAAAGAACTTCATGAAATTTTCCAATCTTTATCCTTCGTTATTTTCATACTATCAAGATAAACTTCTTTCCAGCCTAGTTTTACTACTACAGAGAGAGAGAGAGAGAGAGAGAGAGAGAGAGAGAGAGAGAGAGAGAGAGAGAGAGAGAGAGAGAGAAGATTGTCCGTTCATCCTTTCTCCGGTAAACTTCTCTACATGTCTAGGTTTACTACTACTATGAGAGAGAGAGAGAGAGAGAGAGAGAGAGAGAGAGAGAGAGAGAGAGAGAGAGAGAGAGAGAGGGGGCGGGGTGGAATTACTCTGTCATCCTCCCTCTAATAAACTTCTCATTACATTTCCAGCTTTACTGCTACTATTACATGAGAGAGAGAGAGAGAGAGAGAGAGAGAGAGAGAGAGAGAGAGAGAGAGAGAGAGAGAGGAGGAACTACTCTGTCATCCTCCCTCTAATAAACTTCTCATTACATTTCTAGCTTTACTTCTACATTTATGAGAGAGAGAGAGAGAGAGAGAGAGAGAGAGAGAGAGAGAGAGAGAGAGAGAGAGAGAGAGAGGACTATCCATCCGTTTATTAATAGTAAAACCTAACAAGGCAATCATAAACTACTTCATAAATGGGGACGTAACTATCTGCGGAAAGTACGAGTCCAGCCGCCATCTTTGTTCCAACAAGCCGTCGAAAGGAGAGACCAACAACAAATTGTTCCTCTCTCTTTGCTCCGGCATTTTATGGCCTTCCTTTCAGTACTGACCAAAATATAAGGTTTATGGGGAGACGCCCCAAAAGCGAAAGGAAACACCAGCCACTTTGCTATGGGTTTGAAATAGCCTTTGCTTCTTTTTAGGGTCAGCTATAATTTTGGAAATGGGTCCGACCTTATAGGCGCTTGGGAAATGGTTCTGGAACAGTTTTATTTTCGGGTTCGCCGTCATTCATAAAACAAACGAAACTGAGCTATGAAAGTAAACAGTGTTTGGCCGTGTTCATGAGCTGATAGGGCTTGAAATAGGAATTCTTTTCCAAAGAAGATGTACTTTGTGAAAGTTTTCTTACTTAAAATCATACTAGAAATAAATTTAATATTAATATCATACAGTACATTCACTCATTTGAAGAAAGAGTACAAAGGGGTTGTAGAACGCTCGATTGAAAATAAAATATCATAAAAAAATATCACGAATAATTAAGACATCCGCACTTGAGGAGACTGGGTACCTTCTCATGTAATAACATATAAAATGAAAATTCATTCAGGAGGCGACATCGCGAAAGAAAACACTGATTAGCCATCCTGAGAAATGTAAACAGATTCTCAAGCTCAGACACCGCAGTCAGGAATGCACTCACTCCTCTGGAGAGAAGGAAAATGAGACGAGCAGAGTTCAATGTCTTCCCAGTGGAAGGAGAGAAAATGTTGCCTCGCCAGCAATTCGAAGACTGCTGACCTCCTCTTGGTGCAAGCTGAAATAAGAGGCCAGGAAGAGGAAAAAAGACGATTTCTGTTACCACAGGAGAGGTATGTAGTGTAATTATTCAATTATTTTTGATAGCAGAGAGTGTTCTCGATAAACTTAGATATTTTCTTATATTTAGATGCTAGTGTAGTGCCCATATACGATTTTAAAAAATATGAATACACTTTAAAAACCTTGGTAACTAATTTGTCAGGGCATTCTCATATCATGGTACCCAGTCAATGAAAACTGGTATATAAATGATTGTTGCAGTATCTTTTAACAGCAAAACAATATAGATAAAAACTTATTAATAAATTCTTCACATCCCTGGCCTTGGAAATCAGCAACTGTATATGAAAATTTAACAAATAATATTGAATGAACCATTAGTAAATTCCACAAACAGAATAATACTATAATTATTACGAAATTAGAAAATATTAAGAAATATAAATGAGAAATATTGTATATTCCATGGCGGCACCGGTTAAACTCAGATGAAAATTGCCGAGTGGACATGTCTTCGGAATTTAAATATAACACAACAAGAAAGAAAGACTGTCATGATCTGCTAACAAGTGCACGTTTGAAAATAGGTAAGCATCTGAGTAACAACAGTGAATAGAAAACGGAGATTCCAGAAAAATATTACGCTGAATTTTTAATGGCGCCCTCAAGTTATACACGAGGCTGGTGTAGCTAAATGTCCGATTTCATGGACAGTAGTAATAAAACTTAAATATTAATATATGGTATTCTTTTAGACTTTCGGTCATTTGTCTATCATTTACCCTGACCATTTTAAAAACCTATTTTGTTATACTACACAGCACAGCAGTCGATGTGTATAAATGTGATTACTGCACTTGTGAAGCCTAAGTTATTGTCAAGGGAAGCCTAAGTCGTTGTCAAAAGACGTCATCGGACTCGGCGCAAAGTTTCAAGGGCGTACACGTGGTAGGCTAATAAGATGAACTATAAGTTGAGATGCCAGGCTCGGCTGCCGACAATAGGCGCTGTCACTCTGGTAGTGATGGGATGATTTTCCATTGTTATAGCTCTGTGTTCAAAATAGTTATTTTTATCTGGATGAGACTGAAAGGACAGAGAAATATATATATATATATATATATATATATATATATATATATATATATATATATATATATATATATATATACATATATATATATATATATGTGGTGTGTATTATATGTATATATTATATATAATTTACTCACACACACACATATATGTAGGTATGTATTCAATGCATTATAAAAGTTCTGGGTATACATTATTTTTAAAAGCAACAGGTAATGGCAATTTCCTCACGATGGACCAATAAATAATAATAATAATAATAATAATAATAATAATAATAATAATAATAATAATAATAATAACAATAATAATAATATTTATTCATACACCAATGTGGATTTCCTCACCATTTTAGTGACTCATGCTATTATGAGATTTTGAATAATAATAATAATAATAAAGGTTGTTGTTATTATTATTATTATTATTATTATTATTATTATTATTATTATTATTATTATTATTATTATTATTATTATTATTATAATAGCATCCTTTATTTCAAAATTTTCTTATTAAATTCCCAACCACTTCCTGATTCCTACTCGAAAGCTCTCAGCGCCTGCGAAATATATATTCAGAAAATTCTCAGTCTTCCACA
This sequence comes from Macrobrachium rosenbergii, assembly GCF_040412425.1. NCBI lineage: Eukaryota > Metazoa > Arthropoda > Malacostraca > Decapoda > Palaemonidae > Macrobrachium > Macrobrachium rosenbergii. Next base: position 20,848,296 of record NC_089780.1, read on the forward strand.
CTTTCTCTATCTCTCTCCCAGTTCTCGGTAAAAAAAAAAAAAAAAAAAGCTCCTTGTTACTTCCCCTTTCCATGCAAATTGGTTCTTGAACTTCGCGACATGGTATATCGGACACGATCTTTTCGTTTTGCTAAAACTTCCGCCTTGTTCACGGGTCAGAAGAATGACTGTGTGACTGTGTTTTGTTCAGTATGCCAACAGGAGAAGAGATATGTTTATAGGAAAATAGGTTTTGTGTACGTATTAATACATATACATACATGCTACATGCATATATGTATATATATATATATATATATATATATATATATATATATATATATATATATATATATATATATATATACATATATATATATACATATACATGTATATATATATATATATATATATATATATATATATATATATATATATATATATATATATATATGTATATATAGATATATATATATATATATATATATATATATATATATATATATATATATATATATATATATATATATATATATATATATATATATATATATATATATATATATATATATATATATTTACAAATACATACATACATATATATATATACACAAATATGTAATATATATATATATATATATATATATATATATATATATATATATATATATATATATATATATATATCCTTGGTCTTCCCTTTACAAACCATCTCAAACTTTTTACCAGTCCCTGCAATTGTTTACGATCACCAACGAACATTTTATCCTCCCCAAACATCAGCCATTCCAGAGTCTATTATCGCTTCCTTGTCTTATCCAGCAATTATCCTTTATTTACCCTGTCCTCCCTTTTACGTTTCTTATTACAGTATTCCCCATCTCACAATATGAGAAAACTTTCATGCATGCGAAAATCAAAACTCACCGTACATAGGATGAAAGTAAATATATTACCGACCGTATACTAAATCTTAGCGTAAACGACCCTCAATATATTTGCTTTTTATTCTCGGTTCGCAAACGAACGAACAGTAAAGACATATCACCTCTGCACGCTTAGCGGCAAAATACCCTAAGGATGATTTACAGAAGCTGTTAATTATCTCGCCTTCTTTTTCTCAAAAGGTCAGGCAGGCAGACAAAGAATATATACCTCAAGACATTAACGCACGTTCTAGTTCACACTCAGGTGTGCTCTCGTATTCAGATGCCAATTCTGCCCTAAAGTGGAAAACTGCAGTATCTGCAAAAATTTTTTAAATTGAGATAAGCCGCTTATTGGGCTCGTGAAACACTAATACACAAGTTACTGCAGTTTCAGAATGATTCTTCAATGTTTTGTTTAGGGGGGTCCCATTTGCAGCATCTGCAAAATCAATGGTAAGGCAAGGGAAAACTGCAGTATCTGCAAAATTTTTGAAACTGAGATAAGCCACCTATTGGGCTCGTGAAACACTAATACACAAGTTACTGCAGTTTCAAAATGATTCTTCAATGCTTTATATTTAGGGGGTCCCATTTGCAGCATTTGCCAAATTAGTAGTAAGGCAAGGGAAAACTGCAGTATCTGCAAAACTTTTGAAATTGAAATAAGCCACCTATTGGGCTCGTGAAACACTAATACACAAGTTACTGCAGTTTCAGAATGATTCTTCAATGCTTTATTTAGAGGGTCCCATTTGCAGCACCTGCAAAATGAGTAGTAAGGCAAGGGAAAACTGCAGTATCTATTTTCTCAGTTTTGTATTTTTTGCAGATACTGCAGTCTTCCATTTTAGGGCAGAATTGGTGGCTGTAGAAATTTAGGCTTATTGAAGTGAATTTCAGTAAGTGAGAAAAGAGGTTTATCTGAAAAGTATGTATGAATAACAATATTGAAAAGCAACAGAAAAATCGAGAAGACAGGTTTACGATATTTAGAACAGACACACAATTAGTTTATCAGTAATATTCGTGAAATGATAACAAAACTATGAACAATGATGTCAAGAAATGATATATCAATCTTCCTTCATTTTCCTTCTAACGTTATTGCTTGCTCTAATTTTCCCAAAACCTGTTCTAACTCGAAATATTTTTTCACTTAGAATATCGTCGTTTTCCCCTCATTTCCTATCAGAAGACGCATGCTCTTTAGAACGTAAAAAGTCCAGGCAAAAACACGGCCCCTCGTAAGCTAGTCATGATTCTGCAGCTCGTGGATACGACAGAAAACAAGTAAAAAATGCGCCGAAGTTTCTGAGAAAGATATCGAAGAACCACTACATGAAAAACAAGTAAAAAATGCGCCCAAGTTTCTTCGACGCAATCGGATTTTCTGCACAGCCGCTACAGCATATAATCAAGGCCAACGAAAATAGGTCTGTCTTTTGGTGGTCTCGCCATAATGCCGTATGAGCCCCGGCTAATGAAACTTTAAGCCATTGCCCCGTGGTGGCCTATCCTATATCGTTGGCAGAAGCACGATTATGGCTACCTTTATGGTATGTTTGATGATTGGAGGGTGGATGATCAACATACCAATTTGCAGCCCTCTAGCCCCAGTAGCTTTTAAGATTTGAGGGCGGAGAGAAAAAGTGCGGACAGGAAAAAGTGTGGACAGAATAAAGTGGCACGGAGCGACTAAACCGGCACAGCAGTTTTCTTTTACAAAAACCTAATAAAAACTCCCCCAAAAACCGTGACTTCTCAACCTGCTTTCCAAATAACTCAGTCCGGCGAATTGGGGAGGGAAAAAATACCCTATTTTACCAAATCCACCCCGACCTATTCCCTAACCGTTCTCCTATTCTCGGAATTACCGTTGTTTTTCTAGGATAAAAGAGATACAGCAGCCTTAGGGGAAATTCCATTTCAAATTCCGTTGTATTTATAAAATCCCCACAGCATTTTTCTTTGAGGGTTATTATACTGGAAAATATGTATTCCTCTTTTCGTGGGATCTTCGGTATTATTTAGGCATTGGGGCGATTGTAAGGTATATCATCCCAATGAAAAAATGTTGACAATGTGAAGCAATCAGAACCTTGATATGATGACTATATATTTCGCCTTTTGGCTTTAAAAGCGGTTATTATATTAAAAAAAATATGTACTGTCTTTTCTTGGGATGTTTTGTATTATTTAGGCGTTGGGATGATTATAAAGCATACCATTCTAATGGAAAAATGTTGATAGTGTGAAGCGATAAGATTAGTAATATGATAACTATATATTTCGCCTTTTGACTTTAAAAGCGGTTATCATATTGCAAGATTTATACTGATTTTTTTTTTACTTGGGATGTTTGGTATTATTTAGGTTTTGAGATGATTATAAAGCATATCATTCTAATGAAGAAATATTGATAATGTGGATCAATAAGATTACAATCACTTTATATTTCGTCTTTTGGCTATAAAAGTGGCATAGTAATTAAAGAACAATTATTGCATGCATCCTACTTCTAATCTTGTATTTAACACTGACCACGTTCAGTCTATATTATCCTGTTAACCTTCACCGTCTTGTTTGCTAATTAATGACCTTACTACATATTGCTCTATTCTTCCTTTCTATAGGATTATCCATCTTCAGTTATTATCTTTTTATTATTGCAGATCTTCTTACACCTTAAGTAATGTTATGATATCCTCCAATTTCGGAGGCTTTCCTTTAATTTCTTAAAGACAAAAATATCTAAAATAAACAAATGAAATTCAAATTTTTTGTTTTCTGCAAAAGAAAACTATTGAGATGGCTTTGTCTGTCCGTCAGCACTTTTTCTGTCCCCCCTCAGATCTTAAAAACTACTGAGGCTAGAGGGCTGCAAATTGGTATGTTGATCATCCACCCTCCAATCATCAAACATACCAAATTGTAGCCCTCTAGCCTCGGTAGTTTTTTTTTATTTTATTTAAGGTTAAAGTTATCCATAATCGTCCGTCCGGGAATTATACAGGACAGGCCACCTCGGGCCGTGGTTAAAGTTTCATGGGCCGCGGCTCTTACAGTATTATACCGATACCACCAAAAGATAGATATATTTTCGGTGGCCTTGATTATACGCTGTACAGAAAACTCGACTGCGCAGAAGAAACTTCGGCGCATTTTTTACTTTATTTTTTTCACATAGGAAACGTGAATGTAGGAATCATTTGTTCCCTGTTTTCATTCCAAATATAAAGAATGCTGGTATAGCCAAATGCCCTAATTCCATTGAGATGGAAAGATATTTTCACGAATAGGCCACATTTGAACTTTTAATTTTAGTTTTCATTAGGAAACGTCAGCACAAGAATTATTTGTGGTTCGCTCTTTTCATTCCGAGTATAAAGAGTTTTGGTGTCGCCAAAGGCCTCCTTTCCATTGACAAGGAGTTTTCCCATGAAAACAGGCCACATTTGAACACATAGTTCTATTTTGACTTAGTAAACGTCAGCGTAGGAATTATTTGCGGCTCCCTCTTTTCATTCCGAATATAAAGTCCTTCCTTTCATTCCCAGTGTAAAGAATGTTGGTATCGTCAAAAGCCATCATTCCACCGAGACGGAAAGCTTATCTTCACGAAAACGGGTCACACGTTCCAGAGTGCAACGCTCTTTCCGTCCCATCATCCATTCTGCCGTCCAGGAAAATGTATGTATATATATATGTATATACTGTATACATGTACAATTTTGCAGTCTCTGCAAGCAAGTTGTATTATTCTCCCTTTCATACCGCCACTCTTATTTCCATTCTTCATCTCCGCGAGGCTTAGAATCGTTTACGTATGCCTTCAGCATCCGGCTCCGGAGGCTTTTGAGGCTCCAAGAGCCTCGCGCACTTTGTCCTGTATCAAAGAAAAGAAAGTTTTTTTTTTTTTTACTTTTGCTTTTCTCGTCTCACAAATGCTTTCGAGAGCGCTGGATCCTCCAGGAATCGTACGTGATCTTTTCGCGTGTCACATGACCTTTCGTCCTTGGGTGTCTGTTGTCCCGAGCCTTAGAATTTGTGCTTTCAGATTGCGTTTTACTCGTTTTATAGCAGAAAGAATGGCACTGCACAAGTATGAGACACAGTGACACGTATAGAAATAGTTTATGTGTGTGTATACATATGTATACATATAATATATATATATATATATATATATATATATATATATATATATATATATATATATATATATATATATATATATATATATATATATATATATATATATATATATATATATATATATATATATATATATATATATATATATATATATATATATATATATATATATATATATATATATATATATATATATATATATATATATATATATAATTTCAGAAAATACGGCCGCCATGTAATATTAAAAGGTACAGAGTGTGATGGAAGAATCTTTGGTTGCGAGATGGTACTGTTGAAGCCGTCACTTGCAGAATCGATTGTATTCAGCAAATAGTTGATCATCTCAGCAGTTAGTGTGATGAACACGCGATATTTGCCGGGTCATATGACCAAGTCGCTATGTGCGTACAAGAGTTCGTGTGTTATAGAATCTCGATTTTGTGTCTAATTCTGCCCAAAAATTAGTTCGGTCGTTCATTAGCAGACCTAGATCGGGATCGTGAAGACATTATCTTTGAGTGTGGCGAGCTCTTAGAATTGGCAGAATAAGGTACAGTTCAGACTCTTCGTTTTTCTAAGTGAATTGTGGATTTATGGTCTTTTACCATATTTCAAGACATTTTTGAACTTATGTTTTTTTTACCATATTTCAAGACATTTTTGATTTTGTGTGGGAAGTGGATGTAGCATTTTACTATTTCAATATTCTATTTTACTGTGTTCTATATTTTACCAGTATGCTATTTACTTATGCATTTTAGACTTTTCAGATATATATATATATATATATATATATATATATATATATATATATATATATATATATATATATATATATATATATATATATATATATATATATATATATATATATGAATATATACACATATATATGTATATATACATATATATTTATGTATATATATACAGATACATATATATATATATATACATGTATACAGGAGGACAATATTACAACTTGGCATCTGTTAATCACCACGTAAAATTAAAAATCACCCCACAACTACACATTCCCCCAATACCAGCGTGTCAGTCATTCAGTGCGGAACACACGCGAAATTGGAAGAGGGATAAAAGACACAGAGAGAGAGAGAGAGAGAGAGAGAGAGAGAGAGAGAGAGAGAGAGAGTGATATGGCGACCTTGCGGAGATGGTAAACAGTAATTAACTTGCTGACCCTTTGATGGGCGAACTCTAGATGCCGACTGATTTAGACTTCATTAGCCAGCAATTGGGCAGAGTCTGGTCGGTGGAGCCTTTGATTTGCCCGCTACGTTCGTCGGCGATGTTGTCGGTCGGGTTTGGTTCGCTTGTCTGTTTGTCTGTACGTTTGCGTCTGTGTTCAGGATGTTTTGCGCAAAAATACTGACGCGATGATTTTGACGCAAATGTTGCCACCAACAAGTTTGCGCAAAAATATTGACGCGATGATTTCGATGCAAATGTTACCACCAACAGGTTTGCACAAAAACACTGACGCGATGATTTTGATGCAAATGTTATTTTGTGCGAAAATACTGACGCCATGATTCTGATGCAAATGTTACCACCAACAGGTGTGCGCAAAAGCACTGACGCAATGATTTTGACGCAAATGTTACCACCAACAGGTTTGTGCAAAAATACTGACGCCATGATTTTGACGCAAATGTTACCACCAACAGGTTTGCGCAAAAACACTGACGCGGTGATTTTGACGCAAATGTTGACAAAATTTTGGTCTTGTGACTGGCAACAATGATTAAATCTTAGGGAGAACAATAATTCCTCGGTTTGTTTCAAA
>NC_089780.1:20862665-20920165 GCF_040412425.1 Macrobrachium rosenbergii
TTGTGCTAACTGTATTTAGGATGTTAGTTGCAGAGAATATTAAAATACAGAGGGGTTATTATTGATATTAATATTTATTAATATTATTGTTATTAATAAATACTGAATTGCTAGTCCATAAGCGCCCCTAAACTGAAGCAGAAAAATGGTGGCGAGGATATCATTGACCATCTATTCTGAGTCCAACCTTGACAGACAAATTAATTTATTTCAGCAGGTGTGTAAAATTAATATCATTCCACGGGTGATGGCTGCCAGAAATATGATGAAAGGTAGTGTATGCTCCACGGTTTAAGCTTCACGTTACAAATAATACCAGCAAAGGAGAGAGAGAGAGAGAGAGAGAGAGAGAGAGAGAGAGAGAGAGAGAGAGAGAGAGAGAGAGAGTATGCTCCACAGTTCAAACTTCAGTTATAAATAATACCAGCAAAGGAGAGAGAGAGAGAGAGAGAGAGAGAGAGAGAGAGAGAGAGAGATAGCATATGCTCCACAGTTTAAACTTCATCAAGTAACAAATAATACCAGTAAAGGGGAGAGAGAGAGAGAGAGAGAGAGAGAGAGAGAGAGAGAGAGAGAGAGAGAGACTGTATGCTCCACGGTTCAAACTTCAGTTACAAATAATACCAGCAAAGCAAGAGAGAGAGAGAGAGAGAGAGAGAGAGAGAGAGAGAGAGAGAGAGAGAGAGAGAGAAATATACCTTACTTTAACCAGACCACTGAACTGATTAACAGCTCTCCTAGGGCTGGCCCGAAGGATTAAATTTATTTTACGTGGCTAAGAACCAACTGGTTACCTAGCAACGGGACCTACAGCTTATTGTGGAATCCGAACCACATTACAGCGAGAAATTAATTTCTATCACCAGAAATAAGTTCCTCTTATTCTTCATTGGCCGGTCGGAGATTCGAACGCAGGGCCAGCGGAGTGCTAGCTGAGAACGGAACTCATCCACCCAATGAGGAACGAGAGAGAGAGAGAGAGAGAGAGAGAGAGAGAGAGAGAGAGAGAAATACAGAGAGAGAGAGAGAGAGAGAGAGAGAGAGAGAGAGAGAGTACTGGAAAGCAGATGGACATAGCAACATTGTACAAAGAGGACTTTAAAACAAACAATCTGAAACTTCCGTTCATGCCAGTCTCCATCCACATTTTTTAACAGACTCACTAATGATGCTAGAATAATTTAGTAAAATTTGTTCTACGAGGTTTTACAAAATTAGATGCGTACGCTCATCTGTGCTCCTTTCATTTTACTCTTTTTTTTTCTTTTTGTCACCAGCACATCTCGTGATGACATGATGATAATGTGAAAATATCGGCTGCTATACAATTAAGGATGAAATTCTTGTTATTTTATGACAAATTTGCGGATCTAGATTTATAGATTAAATGTTTGCGATTTTATTTTCCTTGTAATAATAATAATAATAATAATAATAATAATAATAATAATAATAATAATAATAATAATAATAATAATAACTAATAACATTATAATCAATATATATAATTTAATATATAATATATATATATATATATATATATATATATATATATATATATATATATATATATTATATATATACATGTATATGTGTGTGTATGTGCGCGCGTGTGTGTGTGTACGTGCACGCCTGTATAACACAATTATAATTCCAGCTCTTAATCATCAAAATTGTTCAATATTTCTATTTCACGGCAATCCTTATTTTAGCTCCTTTTGCATACCTAAGGCTCATAAATTCAAGAGAGTAATTTTCGTCTTGGAAAATATACGAATACTTAAGCAACCTGACTGTTCATGAAGCCCCCTGGAAAAATTCTTCCCTTAACTTTCACGCGGGAGAGAACAAAGAAGCATAAATACTCCGTCATTTTTTTAACAAACTTTCTTCCACGTGGAAGAATTTTTTATTTTTTTCATCATAAAGTTCACCTCAAAAGCTCGTGGACTCTCGCGTCGTATGGAAACACAATAGAAATTTATAATTCATAAATGAAGATGGATGAAAAGATTGTAAATGTAAACAATAGCTAATTAAACCCGAAAGTCTTATAATTCACCGAGCACTGAAAAACACGCTACAAAAACTCTTCCTGGCTTTGTGACTTCATTATTCCGTAATTTAGCTACAGACGCCTCTCGGGAAGGTAATCGGCCTTAATATGACCCTACAATACCCAAAGGAAACTTGTGGGTCATTAAGTAGCACGCTGGAAAAATGTGGCGTCATTAAGGTAAATGCGTAGGACTCTCCTTTCTCCTAGATTGAAATTTAAGTTAAATGGGCACACTCTACTTATTATCGAGTTATTCGTCTAATGCTTAATGGCTTTATAGTATATCTACCATTATTCATGTAATTTTTATAGTTTAGTTTGATATTTTCTTTTTATGAAATACAATGAAAACTAGAAAATAGAATATGTTTGGAGGAATATATAAATATGCACACACAGTCACAGGTATGCTTAATTAACTTGAAGATGCTTTCAGAAGTGACTACTTTGATAATAATAAAATAAAGGGCTGGCTGGCCCTTTTCTACATGTTTTGTTTCAAACCATTAAGCTCTTTAATCTAACGAAAGTATCTGTTATATATAATTATATAAACATGAACGCACAGACACATATTTTATATATATATATATATATATATATATATATATATATATATATATATATATATATATATATATATATACATATATAATATATATATATATATATATATATATATATATATATATATATATATATATATATATATATATATATATATATATATATATATATATATATATTATTAAAAATTACTAATATCATTACCATACATTCTGACAGAAAAGAGCAAAATCCTTTTAAGCTTTCATAGCAAAGACATCAGCGGAAGAACTAACAGCAAAACTGAAAAATGTCGTACTACGCAGTAATAAACCAAAAATACTTTACACAATGAAAACTGATAAACTGATCTATTGCTTAATAAATAAGGCAAAGAAAGTTTATTTTACTATACCTTCCAACAGGAGAACTCAGAACAAACGGAGAGAACGTACGGATGTGACCAAGGCAATTGAACGCTGCAAATTTTGTCATTTTGTCACCATCTGAAATATATATAAAAAAAAGAAACTCTTTAGCTCATTTCTGGCGTGGTGAAATAAACAAGTAAAAAATGCGCCGAAGTTTCTTCAGCGGTATCGGGTTTTCTGTACAGCCGCTACAGCATACAATCAAGGCCACCGAAAATAGATCTATCTTTTGGTAGCCTCGGTATAATGCTGTATGAGCCGCAACCCATGAAACTTTAACTACGGCCCGGTGGTGGCCTATCCCATATCGTTGCCAGAAGCACGACTATGGACTGAGGCTAGAGGGCTGTAGTCCGATGTGTTTAATGACTGGAGTGTGGATGATCAACATACCAATTTGCAGCCTTCTAGCCTCAGGAGTTTTTAAGATCCGAGGGAGGACTGAAAAAGTGCGGACGGACAGACAAAGCCGGCACAATAATTTTCCTTTACAGAAAACGAAAATAGCGGCAAAGATACTAAACCCAATATTGGAAGTCTTAATCAGAAGATGCAAATTAAGGAGCCCGTGGAACAGTCATCCGAGGAAGGAGAGTGTCAGTCTTTCCAAAGGCCAACAACAGGAGCTCGTACCGTGACATTTTCAATTAAAGTAGCAGTATTCACTTGACATTTAATGTCAGCAAGTTTTTTTTTTTTATTCTTTGGGCTTTTCAATCGGGGACTAAAATAGAATACTGCAATATCACGAAAAACTGGAGAATTTGGATAAGCTTTTTGGTTTTAAAATCCTTTTCGCTAAAATATACCAAAGAAGGCAGAAAAACACCATTATATCCTATCAATAACATTTAATTATTTGTCTGTCCGTCAATTTATCATACACCTACCTAGAGGATATGGTACAGATACGTCGTCAATTTTTTTTCTTTTAAATGGATGAAACTCGGCGTACCAGCAGTGGTGATTCTTATGGATTTCCAATGCGGGGAAATTCCTCAGTCTGTCTATCTATCTATCTATCTATCTATCTATCTATCTATCTATCTATCTATCTATCTATCTATCTATCTATCTATCTATCTTCTATCTATATGTCTATCTATCTTCTATCTATCTGTCTATCTATCTATTTTCTATCTATCTGTCCATCTATCTATCTTCTATCTCTCGTCTATCTATCTCTCTCTCTCTCTCTCTCTCTCTCTCTCTCTCTGTCTAATTATCTATCTATCTATTTCGTCATGGCTATTACGTTCCCCTTATGTAACAGAAAATCCATTTTTGATTCGAAACAATAAAAGAAATTTCCCATCATTCACACACTAAAGAGACTGCAACCACAACAGAAGCGAAAGCAGAAACAAAACCAAATTATCGTTCTTCCGTTGTGCTTGTCGGAAGTATTTCGCACAGATGGCACTGATAACTTTTAACAAAATACCAAATAATAAGTAAAAACCGATGTTCCTTTCAACTGAAATAAAAAAAAGATAATATTCCACCACTACAAGAGAGAGAGAGAGAGAGAGAGAGAGAGAGAGAGAGAGAGAGAGAGAGAGAGAGAGAGAGAGAGAGAGACTTTTGATGCACCATCTTCGCAAGGTAGAAAGAGACTGAGATTGAGGTGAAACGGAGAGAAGTAAAAAAAAAAAAAAAAAAAAAAAGCAAAAAGATCCCATATGTTAGGTGTAGGTGGACAAGGGTTGGACAGAAGAAGGAGAAGAAGAAGACGAGAAAGAAAAGAAGGAGAAGGAGGAGGAGGAGGAGGCGGAGGGGGAGGAGGAAGAAGAGGAAAAAAAGCAACCTCCTGGATCGCCTCCAACCCCAGGAAGGAAATGACTGTGGTCACAGGAACACAAGACTTGCAACTTTGGAATCGCTGAGATTCGTAGATAGAAATCCCTTTTCATTATTTCTTTCTCCCCTTTAATTCAAAGATGGTGTTCATGGTGGACTGAATAGCAGTCTTCTTTTTGACTAAGTTATGGAAGATAAGAAACGTCAAAAGTAGAGCCTTCCTCGTCAAATATTTCATCCTTGATAATTGTTGGCACGGCACGGAATATATTGTATATTTTAGCTTGTCATGGTGAAATAGGAATTCATATTTTGAACAGTGTGTTTCTAGTTTATATAAAGCTTATATATTTAGATAAATAATTGTGGATAATTCTGAATATACCGTTTATGGTCAAATATTGTACATTATCAATTTTCTGGGCCACTATTAACTATATTTTATTATGATTTCTATGTGGTTATAATTAGTATTTTTCTCCTTGTCACTGATATCCCGGAATGATAAGAGTATTCATTTCTCTCTCTCTCTCTCTCTCTCTCTCTCTCTCTCTCTCTCTCTCTCTCTCTCTCTCACTAGACCAGTTTTCTACACAGAGTGGAGGATGTATATTTCTAAATGAGGAACATTCCTTTGAAGTAGACACGAAGAACTCAGGGATTTACCTATTAGATACGAACCTCGAAAGGTTATACTTGAGAGAGAGAGAGAGAGAGAGAGAGAGAGAGAGAGAGAGAGAGAGAGAGAGAGAGAGAGAGAGAGAGAGAGAGAGAGAGATCTCAAGGGTAGCTCTTGAGGAGTCTGGCTCGTCACTCTAATTGCCTCTCTCGAGATGAACATTTTTTTAATATCTTTTTCAAGAGATTTCATTGATTATGAATAACCAAAGTCTTCTGCTTCGCCATTACCTTGTTTATCTCTATAATATATCATATATTTATCATTACTCGCCTTACAGAATAACTGTTTTCTAATAATTATCTGCTATTTCATAATAATTTTTTCACCCCACGTAACTGTTAAACATGAATAGCCTGATCTTTAGCACAGAATTTAAATACATTTATTTTTATTATTATTTTTTGCTGGCTTATGGAACTATGCTATCTATTGCATAACTAACCAATTATGCCTGCATAAGTGACTACTGAGTTTATGAGGCCAGGTAGCTCTTAATCACTTTATAGGCCTAGAAAAATCACTCAATCAGTAGGGCTAAAAGAGAGCTTGCGTAATCTTGAGCCTAAAAGCAATTGCCTGACCTTAAGAGACCTAAATTATATATAAATTACACACACACACACACACACACACACACACACACATATATATATATATATATATATATATATATATATATATATATATATATATATATATATATATATATATATATATATATATATATATATATATATATATATATATATATATATATATATATATATATATATATATATATATATATATATATATATATATATATATATATATATATATATATATATATATATATACATATATATATATGTGTGTGTGTGTGTGTGTGTGTGTGTGTAAAGAAAGCTGACTGTAAACACATTTGACTGAGTTAATGCTAAAGCAATATTTTTCACCAGCAATCAGTACTACATATAAAAAATTGCCTTGAAAACGCATTTCACTGAATGATCATCAAATCGATTTTTTTTCACATAGCAGTCAGCATTAAACAGACACCGGATAGTCCATGGCGCCTATTATCGCATGAAACCTCTGTCATGAAAATATGATTTATGAATTTGTGAGTCATTTACGACCAATAAATCGCAGTCTGCGCGGGCATACATTTCCGTCCCCGTGACAAATGACATCTGAATTGATTATGATAATGGGTTGTTTTAATATTTGAATATTGACAGTGATCGTTGTGAATGATGATGATTCTCTCTCTCTCTCTCTCTCTCTCTCTCTCTCTCTCTCTCTCTCTCTCTCTCTCTCTCTCTCCGTAATGAATGTGTATCTGGGCCCCCTAATTACTGGAGCTAATTACGGGTGGCATATTATTGACTTTGTGCTGTGTGTCAGGAGTAAACAGAGTATTTTATTTGATCGAGTTTTGTCTATCTGTCTGTCTAATTGCTTACTCATTTAATTGAATCGAATATAGAATTTAGGCCAAAGGCCAAGCACTGGGACCTATGAGGTCATTCACCGCTGAAACTGAAACTGACAGTAAAAGGTTTGAAAGGTGTAACAGGAGGAAAACTTCGCAGTTGCACTATGAACCCATTGTTAGCAGAGGGTGGAAAGTAAGATGGAAGAAAGAGAATATGAAAGGAGGTACAGTAAAAGGAACGAAAAAGTTGCAACTAGGGGCCGAAGGCACGCTGCAAGGAACCTTAAGTAATGCCTACAGTGCACCGCATGAAGTACATTTACGGCACTACCCCCTTACGGGGTTTACTCATTTAAATTCTGGTCTGGAATTTATTCATTAAATATGATTAGTCGTTAACTGGAATCTATCTATATGTTAAGCAATACATGATTATCAGCAATTATATCTGTCATTCATATAGAAGTTAAAACGCTGCATACAAACTGATAATTCATGCAATTATGATATAATTCTAAAACTCCATCAAAATATCTTTAAATTTCTTCTCAAAAGTTCATTTCCCCGGATGTGATTCTAGATCATTCCAATACTCAACTAAAACATCTACAAATTCTTTTACAAACGTTCATTTTCCCGGACGTGATTCCAAATCATTTTAATAATCAACTAAAATATCTACATTTTACTTTACAAATCTTCAATTTCTCGGATGTGATTCTAAATCATTCTAATAATCAACAAAAACATCTACAAATTCTTTTACAAACGTTCATTTTCCCGGACGTGATTCCAAATCATTTTAATAATCAACTAAAACATCTACAAATTCTTTTACAAATGTTCATTTTTCCGGATGTGATTCTAAATCATTCTAATAATCAACTATAACATCTACAAATTCCTTCACACACGTTCATTATCCCGGATGTAATTCTGCTACGCAAAGATGTCCGGAACAGTTAACCTCATAATATCAACGATACACATTCTGTTATTACTGCTAAACACCACTGCTGTAATTCCCCCCTCCCCACCCCCGCCTAACCTTTCCAAACAAGTTATGCAAATTTCAGGGTTGTAATTATTACAATATGCTCCTCCTCCTCCTCCTCAATTTGCATTACCTGCAAAGCCTGCTAAACGATTAAAACCTTCTTGCAATTGAAATTGGGATATCTCGCTATTTAAATTGCCATAATCGTTAGCTTTGTTGCATAAGAATTTCACTTGGAGAATCTATCTGTAGACTTATTTAGTCTTGAGCCTATGCTCTGAATGAAGAAATTGAAGGACCAAAGTTGTAAGCAAAATGAAAAATTATCCATTAGGAAATCTGCTTTTTGAGAGAACAATTTTTTAACGTAGACTATTGCCGTTTCAAATTGAAGCCATTTTGGCTTATTTGGAATCAAATTGTTCTTGAAAGATAAACGAAAGAATGAAAATACCAGACGAATCAAAGGTATAGGCCTAGCTTTTGCATAATCCAAGATCCTTTAACCTCTTGTTACCATTCCTAAAGGATATTTCCATGGCAAATTAAAGTAATTTTGTCTTTTTTGCAATAAAATTATTCTGAAAGGAAGGACAAAACAATAAAAATACCTGGCCAATCAGTAGGCATAGGCCTAGCATTTGCTAGACCAAGATTCTCTTCCTTGTTACCATTCTTAAAGGTTATTGGTGGCATAATTCGATAAATTTCACCGTAGAACAATTATTTTGATATATTTGAAATCAATTTGTACTTAGAATAAGTATTGTTACCGAATGAGTAGCTGGAAGGCATAGGTCTAGGTCTAGCCCAGGCGACCAAACTTCATTTTCATGCTATTAAAGGTCTATGAGATATATCGTTTGATGAAAACGTAAATTAGAACTAGAATATGTTAAACATATAAGAAATACATCTATTTTCAATTTGATTCCAATAAAAGAAGTTGCTTTCTACGATCTGTTTATATCTTCCTGAAACAGGCTCACCAAGCGTGCCGTTTCTGAAGTTCCTTGAGAAACGTTTCATAAAATGCGTTCCGTTAAAACAACTCTAACGCTGCCTTTACATAAATATAACTGAAAACCTGATAGCGCAGACTGTATCCTATAGGCCTACCTACAGCAAAGACTTCTTAACGACTGACAAAATACAGTAATATGTTTCAAAGACGACATTTGTTGACACAATCAGTGACCCATAGGCCTAGGCCTATGTGCCTGCTTACTACGCCTTTGAATAACGAGCACAGTCTTTTTAACTTTATGTTATGAGACATAGCCTACATAAGGTTAATGGTGTCCTAAATTCAAAACTGAAAATTAGAATCGCCACTGGAGTTCTAAGCCATAATAATTATCCTTTAAATACAAGACACATGAACACAGAAAGCTCATGTATTCCTAGGAAGCCGTTCTCCTCCCTACCCCATATTTATAGGCCTATAAAATAAAATTTCTTTATCTTACCTATAAAATCTTATATCCCTTTTCTTCTCGAAGTCTTTCTGTGTCTATTTATGCACATTCAACGTGCAATTTGCAACATTAATGAAGATAAATCGCGAAAAAGTAGCAAGAAACACTAGGCACTAAGTGACGTTCAACTGTAACCTCATGGTTGAAGCCGGCACTAGCACTAGCAGCGCCACCCTGGCGGCGGGTCGCCGAACTAAGAGATTTCAGCGCATGCGCATTGTATGACCAGATAGAAAACGAGAGGTATTTATTATGATCTATTGTTTATGTATTCAGTTTATTTAGTAATAATGCTGTGATTCTTTTGGGATGCATCTTCGTTAATTATGGTTAATTAATGTTATATGAAAATATTTACAGTATTTTTCGTGATTGATCTTCATCGGTTATTATATAGTATTATTATTAATTACTGAATTATTAACTTTAGAGTTATTTATTAGTTATAGTATTTATTATCGTATGTTGTAGTTACTAAAGAAGGTTTAGGGAACATCGTAAGCTTTAAATGGCTCTCTCTCTCTCTCTCTCTCTCTCTCTCTCTCTCTCTCTCTCTCTCTCTCTCTCTCTCTCTCTCTCTCTCTCTTCATGTATTACTATTTAGATATTAAGATTTTAATTCTTATTTTTCAATATTTTATTCTGGTATTCTCTCCTAAACCTGACCCAGACTCAGACCCCGATCCTAACCCTAACCCCGACCCTGACATTGACCTAAACCCCTAACCCTGATAATGAACCTGACTCTAAAGTGAACCATAGCAGTTACTCTAACCCTTACCATGACCATGAGACTCACTATAATCCTGACTCTAACCCTGACCCTAACCCTGACCATAACCCTGACCCTAACCCTAACCCTAACCCTCTGCCTGACTCTGACCCTGACAATAACTCTGACCATAATCCTGACCTTGATCCTGACCCTAACCCTAATGCTGACCTTGGCCCTGACCCTAACAATAACCCTGACACTAACCCTGACCCTAAGCCTAACACTAACCCTAACCCTAACCCTGACTCTGACCCTGACCATAACCTGACCTGACCCTGACTCTGAACCTAACCCTAACCCTAACCCTAACCCTGACCCTAACAGTAGTTCTGACCCTGACCCTAACCCTAACCCCAACACTGGCTCTGACCCTGACAATAACCCTGACCATAACCCTGACCCTAACCCTAACCCTGACCCTGACCTTAACCCTAAACCTGACCCTGACCCTACCCCTGACCCTGACCCTAACCATAACCCTGAACCTACTCTGAATCTAACTCTAACCCTAACCCTAACCCTAACTCTAATCATGACCCCGACTCTGACCGTGACCATAACTCTGACTGTAACCCTGACCCTGACCTGTCCCTGATTCTGACATGGCAATAATCCTGACCACAACCCTGACCCTGACCCTGACCCTAACCCTAAACCTGACCCTGGTCCTAACCCTGATTCTGACCCAGAGCATAATCCATACTGTGACCCTGACCCTGACCATAACCCTGATCCTGATCTTGACCCTAACCCTAACCCTGCCCTGACCATAGCCCTTATGCTGACCCTAACCCTAACCCTGACCCTGATCCTGACAATAATCCTGACCATAAACCTGACCCTAACCCTGAGCCTGACCCTGACTGACCTTGAAAATAACCTTGACCATAATCCTGACCCTGACCCTAACCCTAACCCTAACCCTGACCCTGACCCTGATCCTGATCCTAACCCTAACCCTAACCCCAACCCTGACCTTGATTCCCACCATGGCAATAACCCTAACCCTAACCCTAACCATAACCCCAACCTTAACCCTAACCCTAACCCTAACTATGACCCTGACCCTGATTCTGACCATGACAATAACCGTGACCATAACCCTGGCCCTGACCCTGACCCAGACTCTGACCCCAAAACTATCCCTGACCCTAACCCTGAATCTGATTCTACCCATAACCCTGAACCTGACCCTACCCCCGACCCTAACTTTTTACCTTACCCTGATCCTAACCCTGACTGTAACCCTGGTCTTGACACTAACCCTAATCTTGACCTGACCCTGGCCCTGACCCTGACCCTAGGTAATTGAGTAATAAGTAATTAAATAAACTAATATATATGTATATACTGTATATATACATAAAACTTCCATGTTTCATATATTATATACTTAATAATAAAAGATTCATGCAATTCATATCTTGTTTAGGATCTAATGTCACGTCAGCTGTTCCGATATTACAAAAGTTGGACTATAATACATGACGAATATGCCTTCAGTTTCAGATGGTCTGGTTTGCATGTGATAAATTAATGTCACGACCCACTTTTGATATATTGTCGTGGTATATATCATTTTTTGGATGCGTGGAAAAATGGAATTGAATTTTGTTTGTGTTAGTACGGTTTCTAAAACTTAATATAATTTTTTTGTGATTTTTAATACTGAATGTTTTGATATTATTTATGCGGTGTGATGCCTTTACGTATTTCTCTATGATTTTTTTCGTTTTTATTTTCTATTTTCATCGTTTTTATTTACTGTTTTATTGCATAATATTGATCATTATTTTTAATGAGATATAATTTTTTTGTCTTTAGGAATTGTAAGGATGCATGTTCCATTTCAGTTCTGAAGTAGCTGAAATGCAAAGCTTCGCTGCCGAAGTGTTTTTCAGTCTCCAGCTCCGGCAGCCAATCTCGAATTCACCTCTCCCTCAAACAATGCCAATTTATGTGATATATCAATCTATTCACGACAAAAAGCAAAGATAAACCCATGAAGACTGACTCCACAACATCAATTGACACAACAATAATCAGCTGGTTATCAAGAAACACATTCTAAAACAGCAACCCGTTATCCATAGGGGTAGGTCCCCCCCCCTAGTGAGGAAATAGACTGTTCTGGCGTCCCAAAAGAAGTGGTCAGTGGATTATTGGCGTCATTCTTGTCAGTGATCAGCAGACGAGTCAATTTAATTGTTAGGATGACTAAGGAAAGGTAGATTTATCTACCCAAACCGTTATTAAATCATAATTTATGAACGACACAAAAGGTGTCAAGAAGAGGTAACAGGAGCAGGTAAGTTAATATGTAGGTGAGTTAATAGGCAGGTATGTTAACAGACAGGTAAGTTAATAGACAAGTAAGTTAATACACAGATAAGTAAATAAACAGGTAAGTTAATAGACACTTGTCTGTCAGCCAATCAAAATTGGTAGGATAATTTTAATAAATAAATAAAAAAAGTTCATGTCATTAATCTAAACAATAAAAAATTAAAAGAAGAGAAAAAGTTAATTACTTGCACTGTTAAAATCACGTCAGACCAGTAACCATAATGAAATTGATGTTTGAAATTCAACAGGGAAAAGCGCATTATAGCGCATGCATAATTACCGAATGGAATAAATACATTATCAACTGTTAATTTATGTTGCTGAATAATGAACTGAAATGGTATGATACTGTTATGTCTGCATTCCTAATTTTCATCGAAAAATAAAGAGAGAATTGAATTTACGAATGTATTTGCTATTATATTTCTATGCATGAACTATTTTAAGTGCATGTTCTTCGCTTTGGTCTGCTAGCTTAGAGAGAGAGAGAGAGAGAGAGAGAGAGAGAGAGAGAGAGAGAGAGAGAGAGAGAGAGAGTTGAAGACAGCCATTACACAAGGTTAGTCCTATTAATTGGGATCAAATGATATTGCTGATTTTTCATGAAACAAAGATTTTTTAAAACTAAATCTTGTTTTTGCCTCTTAAATCATGCAAAGTGAAATACTGACTTTTACCATAAATAAATAAGTAAATAAATAAATATACATATATATATATATATATATATATATATATATATATATATACATATATATATACTTATATATATATATATATATATATATATATATATATATATATATATATATATATATATATATATATATATATACACATATGATAATATAAGAAAACGATACATGATGAATATATGGAAATCAAAAGAGTTATTATATTCCACTGTAACTGTAATTTTTAGTAAGACTTTTAAAATAACCCACTCACTCCTATTCTAAAAAAAAAAAAAGATCATTCAGATACCATGATAAGAAAGAAAGATAGATTTCACTTCTGTTACAATAAAAAAATAAAAAAGAGTGACATTGGACATTCTGGTATTGATAAAACGAACTCAAAATAACTGTCATCTGCATAATTGATAAGTGGATCCGATGACCGCTGAATTATTTATGCCGTCTGATGAAAGAGTTAGTCTTTGAATTATGCAAATGATCACGGGGAGGAAATTGCCATCACTCATGCATAAGTGAAGAGAGGAAGTTGGCGATATAAATTCTCAGAATTACAAAGACATAAATTCTCAGAATTACAAGGACATAAATTCTCAGACACACAAGGACATAAATTCTTAGAATTACAAAGACTCAAATTATCAGGATTACAGACATAAATTCTCAGGATTACGACGACTTAAATTCTCAGGATTACGACGACTTAAATTCTCAGGATTACAAAGACATAAATTCTCAGAATCACAAAAACTTAAATTCTCAGAATCACAAAGACATAAATTCTCAGAATTACAAAGACTTAAATTCTCAGAATCACGAAGACAAATTCTCAGAATCACAAAGACATAAATTCTCAGGATTACAAAGACATAAATTGTCAGAATTACAACGACATAAATTCACAGATTTTCATAGACATAAATTCACAGAATTACAAATACATAAATTCTCAGAATTACAAAGACATAAATTAGGATCATTCTTCTTGGAGCAAATTCTGGCATATTTGACTGTGGACAAATGGCCGGGAGTCTTCTATCAAGATAAGGAACTCATGGGCGTTTGTTTAGAATATATTCAATTATAGGTGTTCCATTAGGCTGCAGAGGTTCATAACCTTTTGCAATGTATGCACCCCTTTCAAATCAGCAGTCAGTTCTCGCACCCCCTGAATTCCTGAAATAAAAAAAAAGGCTAAAATACAAAGTTGATATGATGTGTATGAATAACAAAACAAGGTGTAGGTTTATCTATAAGTCAGAGCACTGCTGTAGCAATAATAATAATAATAATAATAATAATAATAATAATAATAATAATAATAATAATAATAATAATAATAATAATAATTATTATTATTATTATTATTATTATTATTATTATTATTATTATTATTATTATTATTATTATTATTTTAGTTTATTTTATTTTTATTTTTTGCAGAAAAAAATATCACACGCATATAAAAATAAATTTTGCTTCAGTTATTCATAGGCATCCACTAACCCCTTAGGAAGCGTCTTCGCACACCTGGTTAAGAGCCCCTTACGAACCGGCTTCGCACACCTAGTTAAGAGCCCCTTAGGAACCGTCTTCGCACACCTGGTTAAGAACCCCTTAGGAACCGGCTTCGCACCCCCTGGGGATGCGAGGACCCCTGGTTAAGAACCACTGCCTTAGAGAGAAGATCATTAAAGTGTCTTTAAATCCCTGTTAGAGCAACGACAATATCAGCTGTCTTCGATTGTGGGTGATAAAATGAGCGTCTTTCATTGTTCATGAATGTTGTTGATTCACCTATTTTTCGTTATGGATATATAATTAGGTGGCTCAAGTTATGGTATCCTATAAACTAACTTTATTTGATTCATGACATACTTATTTTTTAATGCTGTAATTGCTATTGTTTGCGCATACATTATTATTATTATTATTATTATTATTATTATTATTATTATTATTATTATTATTATTATTATTATTATTATTATTATTATTATTATTAGTTTGAATTTATAAATACATTAATTACTGAATAAAATTACCTTATTTACAAATGAGAGAAAAGTAAGGACAAATATAACAAATTCAGAATAGTAGAAATAATACAAAGAACGCACACACACATACACACACGCGCACACACACACACACACACACACACACACACACACACACACACATATATATATATATATATATATATATATATATATATATATATATATATATATATATATATATATATATATATACATACATACATACATACACATATATAGTAGAGAAATAAACTGTCATATTCAACATTCATAATGCAGTTCTATAGATACTCTAAGAACTTTCCCATCATATTGTTCACCCTCTTCTACATGAACTATAAATATTAGTGCGCGCCTGTATAAAAAGAAATTATTTCAATTTTCTGGCCTAATAAGATCTTCATGATCCCTCGTCCACTAAAATTGAAAGCTTGTTCATTTAGTGGTTTATTATAGTTTCCATTGCAAATAAGGTCTTTTTTCAATGGCTCAAAATTTGTCCATATATTTGTCAGATCTTGTAGCCAGCAACACTCTCTCACCTTCCCATGGTACAGACCAATAAAAGACTCTTGGCAACAGCAGTAAATCTCCGTAGGGGGCTAGTGCTGTCATTGCACCTCGTGCGGGGTACTGTAGGCGTTACTTAAGGTTCTTTGCAGCTGCAACCCCTTTCGTTCCTTTTACTGTACCTCCTTTCATATTCTCCTTCTTCCATCTTACTTTCCACCCTCTCCTAACAATTGACTCATAGTGCAACTGCTTAGAGTTTTTCCTCCTGTTACTCATTTCAAACCTTTCACTGTAAATTTCCGTTTCAGAGCTGAATGACCTCATAGGTCCCAGTGCTTGACCTTTGGCCTAAATTTTATATTCAGTTCAGTTCAACAGCAGCAAATCTTCCCAAAGACAGGGGATAATTTCCTTTTAATGCAAGCAAACACACAAAACAGAAACAAACAAAAACAGAGAGAAAAGTTTTTTTTTTCCTGCCATCTCGCAAAGGAGGAGTAAGATAATATTTGCTGGCTGAACTTGAAATTAAAGAACAAACAGTATCTCTGCAGAAAGGAAACTTTTTTAAACCTTGGGTTTACTTTTTGAACTTCCTGCGTTTTCACTCTCTCTCTCTCTCTCTCTCTCTCTCTCTCTCTCTCTCTCTCTCTCTCTCGGATTATTAAGAAAATGTTCGAGAGGAGCGGGGAGAGTAAGAATGAAGGGAAGGAAAGAAGAAGAAGAAGAAGAAGAAGAAGAAGAAGAAGAAGAAGAAGAAGAAGAAGAAGAAGAAGAGGAGGAAGAAGAAGTTTAAAAAGAAAAATGTAAGACGCAGACCTATGCAGACCTTACCTTACGTTACAGACCTTACAGTTCTTTCGGGTTGCCCCAGGTCCCTCAGTGTGAGGCACCTCTGATGTCTACCAGTGAATTGCAAGAGACAAGATAGGCAGAGAGAGAGAGAGAGAGAGAGAGAGAGAGAGAGAGAGAGAGAGAATAATCTCCCAGGTAAGCTTGTTTAGAAATTACCAGACAACCTATCCATACAGTCCCAAATATGTTCTCTAATTGTTGCCCATCATCAACCACAGACGTCAAACACATTTCGCGACTGACTTATCAATCGCCTACGTCATATGACGTCCTCCCGATTCCTCCTCCTCCTCCTCCCCCTCCTCCGTAATGAAGGAAAATATGTGTCGTAAAAGACCGTTATGGAAGCAACCCTCCAGGGGCCAATGACAAACCTGATCATTAGAATGGAGAAGGCGTCCTTTGCAGAACGGCCATGGAAGCCATAAATGAAACTGAGGCCCTGAATTAGTGTCTATTACGGATGCAATAAACAAGGATCAGCAATGATTGCATTAAATGCAACGTTGCTGGTCGAGGTCGTTTTGTGCCGTCCGTTGCGCAGGCGCACTGACTGACTGCCGATCTGGCCTTAGGAGCTCGTTCGAGGGGAGGTCGATTTGTTCCCGAAATAGATGAGGCCGATGACACTGGTCCCAGTGACGTGCTGATAGCTGGTTGTCGTCAGAGCTTGACGTTTAGTGAATTACTTTTATATAAAAAAAAAGGAGGGGCGGCTCAATTTCTGTTAGAGATAATTGCTTGGAAGGTGCGCGCGTTGGAACTTATGGAGATTCCGGTTTCAGTTTTGTACGCAGAACCTTTTCTTGGAGTGCGACTAAATTAAGCCATATTTATATATATATATATATATATATATATATATATATATATATATATATATATATATATATATATATATATATATATATATATATATATATACATATACTTGTAAATATATATATAACAGAATGAGAGAGAGATAGAGAAAGAGAGGTTGCATTTATTTATTTTATGTGACTTTTGACGATTATGCTATATTCAGTTCCATACATTACAGGCATATTATATCTGTCAATCAATCTATCAGTATATCTATATATCTGTCTGTCTCTCTATCGATCTATCTATCTATCTCAAACGCTGTAAAATATTCCACTACACTAAATGAATAACACTAAATCGAATAGTAATAAGATTGAATACTTTCTAGATTAGTTTACTTCTCCTTAAAAAAAAATCGTTACTTTTAGTTTTCTGAAACGAGAACTATTGCGCCGGCTTTGTCTGTCCGTCCGCACTTTTTCTGTCCGCCCTCAGATCTTAAAAACTACTGAGGCTAGAGGGCTGCAAATTAGTATGTTGATCATTCACTCTCCAATCATCAAACATACAAAACTTCAGCCCCCTAGCCTCAGTAGTTTTTATTTCATTTAAGGTTAAAGTTATCCATATTCGTGCATCTGGCAACGATATAGGCCAGGCCACCACCGGGCCGTGGTTAAAATTTCATGGGCGGCGGCTCATACAGCATTATACCGAGACCAGCAAAAGATAGATCTATTTTCGGTGGCCTTAATTATACGCTGTACAGAAAACTCGATTGCGCCGAGGAAACATTGGCGCATTATTTACTTAATTTCTCTAAAATCCAGACTGACTCACGAACTAATACGTGGAAACACACCAGGCACTCGTAAAGAAAAAACCAAAAAGACAAACTCAAGAATCCAATTCAATATGAAACGGAACACATCAGCGAGAGAAATGAACGACATTCCCAATATTCAAATGAAAGGGATTCCGTCTCGTGCATATCCAAAAAACGGCATCGCATTATTTTGAGGAAAATAAAATTCGGGACAGTTTTCCACTGTTGCGGAGGCAAAGCCCTTA
This sequence comes from Macrobrachium rosenbergii, assembly GCF_040412425.1. Taxonomy (NCBI): domain Eukaryota; kingdom Metazoa; phylum Arthropoda; class Malacostraca; order Decapoda; family Palaemonidae; genus Macrobrachium; species Macrobrachium rosenbergii. The sequence continues at coordinate 20,881,180 of NC_089780.1, forward strand.
AAATGATAAGCCGGAAGTAATAGATTTTGGTCGATTTTTCGTTCCCAAATCACTTTCGGAGCACAGGAGTGGGAAGGGTATAGGCAATGGCTTGAAGGAACCACAAGACGCTTTTGGGGCACATGGAATGGGAAGGGTATAGGTATTGGCTTGGAGGAACCACAAATCACTTTTGGGGCACAGGGAGTGGGAAGGGTATAGGTAATGGCTTGAAGGAACCACAAGACGCTTTTGGGGCACATGGAATGGGAAGGGTATAGGTATTGGCTTGGAGGAACCACAAATCACTTTCGGGGCACAGGGAGTGGGAAGGGTATAGGTAATGGCTTGAAGGAACCACAAATTGCTTTCGGGGCACAGGGAGTGGGAAGGGTATAGGTAATGGCTTGAAGGAACCACAAATTGCTTTTGGGGCACAGGGAGTGGGAAGGGTATAGGTAATGGCTTGAAGGAACCACAAATTGCTTTTGGGGCACAGGGAGTGGGAAGGGTATAGGTAATGGCTTGAAGGAACCACAAATTGCTTTTGGGGCACAGGGAGTGGGAAGGGTATAGGTAATGGCTTGAAAGAACCACAAATTGCTTTCGGGGCACAGGGAGTGGGAAGGGTATAGGTAATGGCTTGAAGGAACCACAAATTGCTTTCGGGGCACAGGGAGTGGGAAGGGTATAACTAATGGCTTGAAGAAACCACAAATCACTTTAGGAGCACAGGGAATGGGAAGGGTATATGTAATGGTTTGGAGGGACCACAAATCACTTTTGGGGCACAGGGAGTGGGAAGGGTATAAGTAATGGCTTGAAGGAACCACGAATTGCTTTTGGGGCACAGGGAGGGAGGGTGTTATAATTATTGGCTTGGAGGAACCACAAATTACTTTTGAGGCACAAGGAGTGGGAAGGGTATAGGTAATGACCACAAATCGCTTTCAGGGCACAGGGAATGGGAAGGGTATAGGTAATGGCTTGAAGGAACATCAAATTGCTTTTGGGACACAGGGAGTGGGAGGGGTATAAGTATTGGCTTAGAGGAAAAAAACAAATCACTTTTGGGGCACAGGAAGTGGGAAGGGTATAGGTAATGGTTTGGAGGAACCACAAATCACTTTCAGGGCACAGGGAGTGGGAAGGGTATAGGTAATGGCTGAAGGAACCCCAAATCACTTTCAGGGCACAGGGAGTGGGAAGGGTATAGATAATGGCTTGAAGGAACCACAAATCACTTTCGGGGCACAGGAAGTGGGAAGGGTATAGGTAATGGCTTGGAGGAACCACAAATCACTTTCAGGGCACAGGAAGTGGGAAGGGTATGGGTAATGGTTTGGAGGAACCACAAACTACTTTCAGGGCACAGGGAGTGGGAAGGGTATAGGTAATGGCTTGGAGGAACCACAAATCACTTTCAGGGCACAGGAAGTAGGAAGGGTATAGGTAATGGCTTGGAGGAACCACAAATCACTTTCAGGGCACAGGAAGTGGGAAGGGTATAGGTAATGGTTTGGAGGAACCACAAACTACTTTCAGGGCACAGGGAGTGGGAAGGGTATAGGTAATGGCTTGGAGGAACCACAAATCACTTTCAGGGCACAGGAAGTGGGAGGGGTATAAGTATTGGCTTGGAGGAACCGCAAATCGCTTTCAGGGCACAGGGAGTGGGAAGGGTATAGGTAATGGCTTGAAGGAACCACAAATAACTTTCGGGGCACAGGGAGTGGAAGGGGTATATGTAATGGCTTGAAGGAACCACAAATCACTTTCAGGGCACAGGGAGAGGGAAGGGTATAGGTAATGGCTTGAAGGAACCACAAATCGCTTTCGGGACACAGGGAGAGGGAGGGGTATAAGTATTGGCTTGGAGGAACCACAAATCGCTTTCAGGGCACAGGGAGTGGGAAGGGTATAGGTAATGGCTTGAAGGAACCACAAATAACTTTTGGGGCACAGGGAGTGGAAGGGGTATATGTAATGGCTTGAAGGAACCACAAATCGCTTTCAGGGCACAGGGAGTGGGGAGGGTATAGGTAATGGCTTGGAAGAATCACAAATAACTTCCGGGGCACAGGGGGCGGAAGGGGTATAGGTAGTGGCTTGGTGGACATACACACATACACACACACTCACATAATATATATATGTATATATATATATATATATATATATATATATATATATATATATATATGTGTGTGTGTGTGTGTGTGTGTGTGTGTGTGTGTGTGTGTGTGTGTATGCATACTCCTGAAAACTGTATTCGACTAAAGCGAAATAGAATTAAATGTAAATACCTCAAATCGTCAATAGAGTTTCATATTCTATCCTACTTCCTCTTCCCCCTTCTCTTTCCCTCGATATTTTACTACTTCAACAACCACTTCCCCTTCCTCTCCCTTCCCCTTTCCTCCTCCCTCCTCCTACCCTCTTCCCCCTCGCCCTCCTGCCTCGTAAAAGACGAAACCTGGAAAAATAAAAAAAGAATAAAAAAACCTGGCCCAATATTTATTACTTCCGTATTACGATCCATTCCGGTTTGAGCCCCAAATGAAAAACAATTCGGGTTCTTGTTTCGTCGAATAGAATGCGCTCCTCCTGCCGCTGTCGATGTCGACGTCTCCTGGATATGCTTAAATAAAAAAAAAATACCTTTGCCTTTGATTTGAATATTGGGAATGATGAAAGTTCATTTCTCTCTCTCTCTCTCTCTCTCTCTCTCTCTCTCTCTCTCTCTCTCTCTCTCTCTCAGGAATCTCTATCTCGATTCGTTCTGATATTACTTGCGGAATTTTTCAGCTTTTTATTTTTTTCATTCTTTTGTTTTTATTTCAGACTTTATGATTGGCTGGTATGATTTTTTTCGTGGTGATAGGAAGTGAGACTGTGATGTTTTTCTTTGGGATGGTATGTATGTTTTTTATTTATTATTTTTAAATTTTTATTTATGATTTCTTCATAAGGACGGACGGATAGCTGATGCAGTATTGATGACAAGAAGTAATGTTCAGGGGACATTATAATATATATATATATATATATATATATATATATATATATATATATATATATATATATATATATATATATACTGTATATGTATATGTGTAATTGTAAATATATTTATATATATATATATATATATATATATATATATATATATATATATATATATTTACAATTACACATATACATATACAGTATATATATATACACACATATATATGTACTGTATATATTATATATGCATATATATATATATGTATATATATATATATATATATATATATATATATATATATATATATATATATATATATATATATATATATATATATATATATATATATATATATATATATATATATATATATATATATATATATATATGTAGATCATTCACTTCTAATAAATATTCTTCCTCAGCAGCGAATTGGTATTTCATGACTTCCATCAGTAACTCTGCATATAATACAATCTTCATTGACCCCGTTTATTGCATGACATCAAATAATGCATGAAATCAGCCTCATTTATTGCATATTACAACCATTTCCGAAAGGTGCCTTATTCAGTTTTATAATGCAGTGACGTCGTTAAGATATTGATGACATGGCAACTGACAGTCCCGTTTTTTGCGAGTTGCCGGTTGGGGTATTTTATGGCGATTATTCAAGAGAGTTAGGACTGTCCAGCCATTCGAATTTGACATGAACAGGACCAATGCAAGAAAAAAAAATGGATCTTTGTAAGTTATCAGCTAATAATATTTGTTCCCCTGATGATATATCTAATTATATTAATTTTTAATATCAAAATATCAGACAGTTTTGATAAATTGTAGTATTTTCTTCACACTGTTGATTTTATATAGTATGATTTTTTCACAATGCACAGCTTGATATGAAAGTAATGGAATATATATATATATATATATATATATATATATATATATATATATATATATATATATATATATATCTATATATATATAGTATATGTATATGTGTCTATATAGTATATATATATATATATATATATATATATATATATATATATATATATATATATATATATATATATATATATATATATATATATATACCTATATATACATACATATATATAGTATATGTATATGTGTATATATAGTATATATATATATATATATATATATATATATATATATATATATATATATATATATATGTGTGTGTGTGTGTGTGTGTGTATATTGAAATCGATTCTTATTCTCAATCAACAATTGATTCATTTCAGTTACTGTCATAAAAATACATGGATACTTTAACATTGCTTTTTTTTCTAAAATTCTTGAACGCCTTGACCGAGACCTTCTTCCACCTCTTTCCGTCGGTCTATAGATAAAAAAAAAAGTATGGAAAAATTTCAACTCTTGAACTTAATTTAAAATTCCGAAAATAATTCGCTCCATAATATTACGGCAGTGAGGACTTAGCCATGAATATGAAACGTACATTCACATTCTTGCATTTTCTCCGAGACACTAAAACTATGAATATTTTCCAATTATTTCTTACGCCAATTTGAATGGAAGACCTGAAGGAGGAGAGAGAGAGAGAGAGAGAGAGAGAGAGAGAGAGAGAGAGAGAGAGAGAGAGAGAGAGAGAGAGAGAATTTCTCCGAGACACTAAAACCATAAATATCTTCCTATTATTTCTTACGCCAATTTGAATGGAAGACCTGAAGGAGAGAGAGAGAGAGAGAGAGAGAGAGAGAGAGAGAGAGAGAGAGAGAGAGAGAGAGAGAGAGAGAGAGAGAGAGAGAGAGAGAATTTCCTCCGAGACACTAAAACCATAAATATCTTCCTATTATTTCTTACGCCAATTTGAATGGAAGACCTGAAGGAGAGAGAGAGAGAGAGAGAGAGAGAGAGAGAGAGAGAGAGAGAGAGAGAGAGAGAGAGAGAATTTCCTCCGAGACACTAAAACCATAAATATCTTCCTATTAATTCTTACGCCAATTTGAATGGAAGACCTGAAGGAGAGAGAGAGAGAGAGAGAGAGAGAGAGAGAGAGAGAGAGAGAGAGAGAGAGAGAGAGAGAGAGAGAATTTCCTCCGAGACACTAAAACCATAAATATCTTCCTATTAATTCTTACGCCAATTTGAATGGAGAAGGGAGAGAGAGAGAGAGAGAGAGAGAGAGAGAGAGAGAGAGAGAGAATAGATTTGCAGCCGAGAAACACCACATCTATTCCGAGAATGCGGAGCATTTCCACCCTCGGGAATGATCCATAATGAGAGGCTGTGACGTTCGTCGCTGGGAGGAGACTTTAGTGGTGTTTCTCGAGAGCAGGCGGATTTTCGGGAATCTGAGGGAGGATGCGAGAATCATCTGATTTAAAGGATTTATGGACGATTTGCGGTTTAAATCAGGTGTTAGATGGGATTTGAAAATGGGGTCTTTAATTGTTTACATTTAATCATACGTTCATTCTTGTCTAACGTTCTTGCAGATAAACAAAACAGAACTTGAGCTCTATAACGCTTGCCTCAAATTTGTGCCAGAAATATCCTGCTAGAAATTATGTCTCCATTAAAAAAAAGGTATTTTACATCATTCTCTATAATTATGTTCATTCAACAAATCAAACACTTACGGGAAATGACGTTCCTCATTTCCTGTTATTTAAATTTATCCTCAGAATCGCGTAATTATTCTTAATTATGACCTTAATTAGTGCCTCTGTTTTCCTCTTAAGTGGCCATACCATGAAAATCTCCCTCGACTCTCGACTGTCATGTTTGTAAGAAGTGATTCTAGGGAACTTAAGCTGTCAAAGCAAGCACTGGGCCACTTTCGGCCATTCGGCTCTTAGACACTTATTTTCGTGTTTTTCGGCGATTTTTGAAATTGAATATTGACTTAAATCGTTATTGTTTTGAACGGTGTTTTTATATGCAAAATATTTGATATTTTAGTTACTGAATTCGTGAAACATTTTTTTAAGGCTGAAAAGAGTGAGTTAGAGTGGTTGTATTGCTAGATAAAGAGTCCCAGTAAATAAATAAAATGAAGTGCAAGGATCTAAATGGCCGGAACTGAGAGAAAAACCGTAGAAGCAGCAGAGAGCCTGGACAGCAAGATTGAAGCAATGAGACGAGAATGACGGCAAAATAAAAGGCTAAGAAGCTGGTATGAGACTGAAACCATACCGCAGACGCGTCAACAAGGGGCTCGCTATTCCACGAAGTGAATAAACTGGAGGAAAAGGGGGTACACTTGGAGGTGGGAGAGCGTCGGCGTCTGCTCTGAGAAAAATTCCATTTCCTGGAACCTGACAAAACGCCTTCGCAATGTTAGGTGGCCTGTGCTCAAAAACACAGCGAGCGTTTTATTCGCTGAGTCCACAGATAGACTAGAATTCAAAACGTTTGTTAATCTCCGTTTTTGCTTTCCGTGTTTTGTCGTTCTCTGTGTTGTGAAATTGCTTGCAGTGATGACGTCGCAGTTCGATGACCATTTAGAGTTGGCAAGTTTTCATATTTCGTTTGATAAATGAATGACTGTTAATTGCGCATTTGGAAATGATTTTTTTTAATAAACTAAATATGTCCCTCTTTTAATATCATCTATCCCTTCATTTGCTTTTTGCTCGATAAATTAACGATTATTTATCCTGCATTTGGAAATGAGCTTTTGTTTTTGCCAATAAATTTAATGTATGTCACTTTTTTTTTTACCATACCTTTTATCCTTTCCTTGTCATTATCTGCCTTTTAATATTTCTTTAGTAAAGAGTGAAGACACCAATCGTCTCCTCCCAAATAACTGCTTTTTCTGTAGACGTGCCCAGCCCTTCGACTAAACAAAAGCCCTGTTTTCACGGAAGTTGTCTCTCTTTGTCTTCCTTTTGTCGACAGATGTAGAGATGTTCTTGCGAAAACAACTCCAAGATGACGAGAAGTCTCCAAAGACAGAGAGAATTTGATGGAAAGAAAAGAATGCCGAGTGTTCACAAAGTTAGTCTCTTTTGTTCGACCTGTCAAAAAAAAGAAAAAAAAAAAAAAAGGAATCAACAACTTTTTTTTTGTGTTTGATACAGAACTCTCCAGTTTTCAGGCCGGAAAACTAAAGACTTCTTCGCGTTGAAATTATCTGGTTTTTTTTTTTTTTTTTTTTTTTTTTTTTTTTTTTTTTTATAGCTGACAAGGACACAAATAAGGAGAGGTTCCCGTCACTGATTTGAAATCTCGAAGCTAAAAACAGGTATTTGATGAGGTTTAGGCGTGTTTGGTTTAAAGGATTAAATTCCTTTTTAGTGCATCCATAGAACCTAGTGAAGGGGTTTGGTTTGAGTACTGGTTACATGTATAATAATTACCTTTGAATTTACAGAATATAATTCAGTGCAAAAATAGCAATTACAACCTATTCCATCTTATCAGCAATGTTAACTTACATCGCTATTCGAAAGTTGAATAAGGAACGATGCTAATTCTAGAAAATAATGTACCAGTGCTCTGAAATTTATGATATCGTTTATAAGTTATCAGTTATACTGATTTTAGTTCATTAGTTGTCTTCCTTGCCGTTAAATTTCTCTCTTTGCTTGTCACGAAGCAAGTTTTCATTCTTAAAGATATAGTACGGTACAAACTAGAGTGGTTAAAAAAAAAAAAAATTGGTGCTTGGGCAAAGAGGCAAGGAAGAGAACACTCGTTGCAACAACTTTGTTTTTAAAAACTTCGCTACAAAAAAAAATGTATAATATTTACTTTATAACTGACTTTCTTTATGAAAGATTAATAGAAAAACGGACAAAAGAAAAACATTTTTTGAGAGTCAAGTTTAAAATATTATATGTATATAAAAGTCAAAGTAACAGCGTTTATCGGAAAAGAGAGAGAGAGAGAGAGAGAGAGAGAGAGAGAGAGAGAGAGAGAGAGAGAGAGAGTATAAAGCCAATTTGTTCGGAACCATTGCATTTTCCAGGATCTTTTGATGCCGTTCCAAACGCGCATGCAATTTGTATCGAAATAATAATGAATACGAGATATGAATTCGGTGTCCTATTTCATATACTGCGTAGACAGATTACGTAGGTAGAATACGAACACCGAACACACACACACACACACACACACACACACACACACATATATATATATATATATATATATATATATATATATATATATATATATATATATATATATATATATATATATATATATATATATATATATATATATATATATATATATATGTGTGTGTGTGTGTGTGTGTGTGTGTGTGTGTGTGTGTGTGTGTGTGTGTGTGTGTGTCCAGTTTGTTGTTGAAGGAACCTCTCTTAGCAAAACATTTCGTGCTCTCTCTCTCTCTCTCTCTAATATCATTTATCTTCCCTCCTCTTTGAACCTTTGCTCCGGCACAATTTGTTTTGAGGTAATTAACCTTTCCCTCTAATTTTGTTTGCTTATAAACACGGGAACTTAATCTAAACACTTCCGTAAATTTCCTTCCTGGAAGGGGGGGAAAATTCAGCCAAAATAAACTTACGTTATTTTGCTGCTCATTTTATTTTCGCAATGCCAGTTAAGCCACCGTTGTTCTCAGTATGCAATGTTTTATATTCCCTTCTAGATTAAACTGATCTTATTTACTCTCTGTTGCCGTGTTGGCGCAGTGGTAAGGTTTTCGCGTACCAGTCATGAGGACTGGGGTTCAAATCCTGCCAGTCACTGGTGGCTTTGGCAAGGCGCCATTGCATAACCCGGTGGCCCGCCAACCTAGCGGTCTGAAAACTCGAGAGACTTAGTAAGAAAATAGGTGCCAGCCCTCAGGAAGGGGGTGTTAAACAGTGGGCCTAGCGACACACCGGCCACGTGTCTTAGGCAACGGGACTTCTCACCCACTGGCTGTCGGCCTAAGAAACCGGAGTTCAGCGCTGGCCCTATGAGCCTTGCGAAGCTCAGGAAGACTTTGAACCTTTTTATTTACTCTCTAGGCTGAGGATAAGCTCCGATTCCTACATCTGGCTATATGTAGTCTGTCAGCATTGATTTGACCAGTTTCACTATTTCTTTACCCCCTTTTAACCATTAGTTTAGCCATTTTAACCATTATTTCAACCCTTTCATCCATTATTTTAATGATCCTAACCATTATTTTAACCATTTCAACAATCATTTTAACCATTATCTCAACCATTTTAACCATTATTTAAATTATCTTAACCATTATTTTAACCATTTTAACAAAAATTTTAACCATTATTTCAACCATTTTAACCATTATCTTAATTATTTTAACCATTATTTTAGCCATTTAACGTACTATAGAAGGTGATGGTGAATTTGATGTACCATAGATGGTGATGATGAATTTAACGTACCATAGATGGTGATGATGAATTTAACCTACCATAGATGGTGATGATGAATTTAACGTACCATAGATGGTGATGGTGAATCTAACATACCATACATGGTGATAATGAATTTAATGTACCATAGATGGTGATGATGAATTTAACGCACCATATACGGTGCAGATGAATTTAACATACCATAGATGGTGATGATGAATTTAACGTACCAAAGATGGTGATGAATTTAACGTACCGTGGATGGTGATGACGAATTTAACGTACCATAGATGGTGATGAATTTAACGTACCGTAGATGGTGATGGTGAATTTAACGTACCATAGATGGTGATGATGAATTTAATCAATCTTAGCAGCTTTTGTTCTAGTAAAGCCTCTCACTCAGCCAGCCGGCCTGGCCAATGGACAATAAGTTACTTGGAAGTATGTATGTATGTGTGTATGTATGTATTTATGTATTATGTACCGCTCTTGTAAGGATTCTTGAGGAATGCAAAGGCAGGCATCAAAGTTTTTTGGAATACTGGATATTGTACAAAGCTGATGAAAATGTCATGGAGGAAATGTCGAGTTGTTTATTACAACTGCAGAAGTTTCACCGTCAATCACATAACGTAAAATATTACATTTTTTGCAGTGACTCAGTTTCGTTTCTTTTATATCAATAAATTGGAATTCTCTTCAATGTCTTATGTTCCCAAGGTCTCAATGTGCTTTCCAAAAGTATTCTTCTTCACTGCAAGTCTGTGCTTCAGGAGGCCGTTCGATTATATTCATATTCAGGATCCTTGAATGTCTTCATTGAATGGTCTTAAAAACCGTCATTGCCATTTCTTTTTCTTCGTAGGAGAGAGAGAGAGAGAGAGAGAGAGAGAGAGAGAGAGAGAGAGAGAGAGAGAGAGAGAGAGAGAGTTGTTATTGGATGAGATGGGCATGGGCACATACACGAGTAGAAAGGGGACTAACTGAGAGAGACAGAGAGAGAGAGAGAGAGAGAGAGCTGTTATCGGATGAGAGGGGTATGGGTACATATACGAGAAGAAGGGAAATAAACTGAGAGAGAGAGAGAGAGAGAGAGAGAGAGAGAGAGAGAGAGAGAGAGAGAGAGAGAGAGAGAGAGAGCTGTTATCGGATGAGATGGGCACGGGTACATATACGAGAAGAAAGGAGGCAAGTTGAGAGAGAGAGAGAGAGAGAGAGAGAGAGAGAGAGAGAGAGAGAGAGAGAGAGAGAGAGCTGTTATCGGAGGAGATGGACATGGGCACATATACGAGAAGAAAGGAGATAAACTGAGAGAGAGAGAGAGAGAGAGAGAGAGAGAGAGAGAGAGAGAGAGAGAGAGAGAGAGAAAGAGATTCGTTCAGAAAGTCCAGACTAATTTCCATAGGCTTTCCCCTTCTTTTGCATCGCAAAGTCATCATTCTCTCCCTTTGTCCCCCAGGGCCCTTATACCCCAAATTCGAAAGTCATCATCTCGTCCATCCTTCAAGAAAGAGCCATAAATCTCTCATTTTATTCCTAGAAGCGAGAAAGGGCCCGTTTTTAAGTTCCTTAGGGACGGGTAGACAGGATGGGGCTTATAAAGGATGGATGGAGGGTAAAAACCTTTGATCTAGCTGGCATAAGTAATTTGATTTTTCCGGCAGAATTGTCGGAGGGAGAAAGGAGGAAAAAATATTAAATAAAAGGTTAGGTTGTAGAGGGGGACGCTTTTAAGAACCTAGTTTGAAATAGTTTCTTCTTTGGTGATTCAATTCGTTTTCTTTGCAACCCTGTCTGGCTTCTAAGGTAGAATCAACCTCTCTCTCAAAAACATGGCAAGGTCTTATTATATGTTATATATATTATATATATATATATATATATATATATATATATATATATATATATATATATATATATATATATATATATATAACATTTTCAGGATACTATAGGCTATAAGATATTGAGGGAATTGGATGGAACGGTCGTTGGGTGTCTCATATTATTTAATCTTTCTTGTGATTGGCCATTAAGTCAGCTAAAGGTATATTTTAATCTTGAAAGTTAGTTACCGAATACCAATCACTCTCTCACACTGGCTCTCTGTATTTCGTATACTTTGCCCCAGAGCTTCTCTCTCTCTCTCTCTCTCTCTCTCTCTCTCTCTCTCTCTCTGTATTATTTATGCTTTATCCCAGAGTTTTTTCTTTTTCTCTCTGCATTCTTTATGCTTTGTCCTAAAGCTTCTCTCTCTCTCTCTCTCTCTCTCTCTCCCTGCAATCTTTATGCTTTGTCCTAGAGCCTCTTTCTCTCCCTCTCTCTCTCTCTCTCTCTCCCTGCAATCTTTATGCTTTGTCCTAGAGCCTCTTTCTCTCCCTCTCTCTCTCTCTCTCTCTCTCTATGTATTCTTAATGCTTTAGCCCAGAGCTCTCTCTCTCTCTCTCTCTCTCTCTATGTATTCTTAATGCTTTAGCCCAGAGCTTTCTCTCTCTCTCTCTCTCTCTCTCTCTCTCTCTCTCTCTCTCTCTCTCTCTCTCTATGTATTCTTAATGCTTTATCCCAGAGCTTTCTCTCTCTCTCTCTCTCTCTCTCTCTCTCTATGTATTCTTAATGCTTTAGCCCAGAGCTCTCTCTCTCTCTCTCTCTCTCTCTATGTATTCTTAATGCTTTAGCCCAGAGCTTTCTCTCTCTCTCTCTCTCTCTCTCTCTCTCTCTCTCTCTCTCTCTCTCTCTCTCTCTCTCTATGTATTCTTAATGCTTTATCCCAGAGCTTTCTCTCTCTCTCTCTCTCTCTCTCTCTCTCTCTCTCTCTCTCTCTCTCTCTCTCTCTCTGTATATATATATATATATATATATATATGTATATACATATATATATACATATATATATGTATTATTCTTAATGCTTTATCCCAGCTCTCTCTCTCTCTCTCTCTCTCTCTCTCTCTCTCTCTCTCTCTCTCATTCAAATCCCACACTAGCTGCCCAAAAAAAATCTCTCGTACAACAGCAAAAATCGCCCCTAAGCTGAAAACAAACCCCCTCCACCCCAAAAAAAAAAAAAACCCCCACGAAGTAAATAAAGAGGCGAAAACGTTAAGCGAAGTCTTTACTGTCCCCAAACGGCTGAACTTCTCGCCACTGTCTTCATACATCAGCTCTCAAATTTCGGAAGTTTCCAAGACACTGTCATCCTGGTTAAGGTAAGGCCTTCGTTTCCCACCATTATGAACCCGAGAGCCTCGGTAATGACTGATTCTTGGGTCTTATGGTAGCGTTAAGATGATCTCGCATATTGGATCTCACTCATTTAATAAGGATTAGGAAGTATTTATAAAAAATAATGAGTAATATTTTAATAACAATAATAATACAAATAATTAAAAATGTTAATGACATGTTAGTGAGTATCGAATGTAAAATAATGAATTACTCTTATGATTTGAGGTTAAAATAAAGTAGAAGAGTTAATGAAATATTAGCAAGTATTAAAGATACCATAGTGAATTAGGCTTACAAGGAATGTACAGACAGATTTCAAGAACGTGGTCACACAATAAACACCTGTATGAGATATTTGGATGATATGGTCATGGGTACATTTACAAGAGAGAGAGAGAGAGAGAGAGAGAGAGAGAGAGAGAGAGAGAGAGAGAGAGAGAGAGAGAGAGAGAGAGCTGTTTTCGAATAAAACGGGTATGGCGCATATACGAGGAGAAAGTAGACTAACTGAAAAGAGAGAGAGAGAGAGAGAGAGAGAGAGAGAGAGAGAGAGAGAGAGAGAGAGAGAGAGAGAGAGAGAGAGCTGTTTTCGAATAAGATGGGAATGGCACATTCACGAAGAGAAAGAAGACTAACTGAGAGAGAGAGAGAGAGAGAGAGAGAGAGAGAGAGAGAGAGAGAGAGAGAGAGAGAGAGAGAGACCCAAATATGAACATTAAAACACGGCCCTAAGAAATAAAACATTTTTGTGCGGGGTAAGAAAAGTCCCTTTAATCCCCAGCCAACAACACCTGCTCCAGAAGGTTCTCTGGTTTCCCTTCGAAAATCCTTTAAAAGGCCTAAAGGTGTCTAAGGATTATCCGTGAATTTATCTGATGTCCGACACAAAAAGATCAAAAAGAAGATTAGCAACAGCAACAACAAAATCAGGAACAATTGTTCCGTAGGGGGGTAGCGCCGTCTGTGCACCTCATGGGGTGCACTGTAGGCATTTACTAATGGTTCTTTGCAGCGTCCCTTCGGCCCCTAGCTGCAACCCCTTTCATTCCTTTTACTGTACCTCCATTCATATTATTTTCTTCCATCTTGCTATCCACCCTCTTATAACAATTATTTCATAGTGCAACTGCGAGGTTGTCCTTCTGTTACTCCTTTCAGACTTACCTACTCTCAGTTTCCTTTCCAACGCTGAATGACCTCATATGTCCCAGAGCTTTGGCTTTGGCCTAAACTCTACATTCAATTCGATTCAATTGAGGAACAATTGCTCTTAAAAAAAGTTAAATCTTTTAATCATAAATATATGCTGAAAAACTTAAAAAAAAGTCGTTATGAAAATAAAAAAATAAGAAACAAAAATAATCGAAGTAGGCAGACACGCATAAGGGATTTCAAAAGAAGAAATTTATATCTACAAGCAATTATCAGTGATTATGTGATTATACCACCTCTTTGCGCAATGTCAGTTTGATAAATAGTCAACAAAACTAGCCGTATTTGGCAATTTATAAATTCTGTGCGCTTGGTTACCTACTATGAACCAGTTTTACAAAGAAATGTTGGTGCCACTTTGACTTGTTATCTACGCGTCACCTAGTACTAAACACCGTATGGTAAATGTAAAGCAGACGGCCGCACGAAGATATCGTTTATTAATATAATTTATTAATATAATTTGTCGACCACACCGTATAGAAATGGGTGTATACAATACTCTGATCCCCGAGGGGCTAGTACTAAACACGGCTTCCGAAGGAGCTTCCGCCGTGTTTAGTACTAGCACCTCGGAGTAGGTGACGCGTAGATAACAAGCCAAAGTAGCACCGAAATGTGTATGAATCTGAATATGTCTGCTATGATAAGCAGCCACGATAGAAAGGGGTGTAGTGATAAAGCAAACGTTTCAAAGACGTATAATTACAGGATGATAAATTAAGGTTGTATCACTTCAGGGGCACTTATCGAAATAAGTTCCCTTGTGCTTAATTGGGTTTTCTATTTTCTGTAATAGAGTCAGTGTGGAAAAAGCATCATTTGTTCATGTCTTTAAAAACAGAAGTAAACATAATGAAAGTTAAGGTCACGTTCGTTCTGTTCACTGCTTCAGTCTAAAACCGGAATCCCTCAAACACTGGATTAAAATGAAAAATCTAGAATAATGTTAAGAGCTCTCTTCATTATGGTCGAAAATCGCTTTAAATGCAAAGCGTTTTACGCCTAAGATGGTTGACCGCTCCTCAGCTGTCAAAGAGACAGTTTATATATAGTGTTATGCGCCATGTAACTGGCCAGCCAGTCTCCGCGCTTTGTTGCTGGGGAGAGCCGTTATAAAGAATGCTCTACCTCGAGAAACTGTTTGGCGTCGAGTGGGTGAGTATCCAATCAGCGGATTTGTTATTGTTGTGAGTCACCCGGTGGGCTGGTGCGCAGATTATAACCTAAATAAATAACTTTTTCGCAATTAACGGCGGTATTATTAATCACTGAGCGATGATATTACCGCTATATTGAGATTAGACAACGTATAATCTATGGAAGTGTTTGATGTGACCGGGCTGCCACGGATAGTGTGAAAAAAAAAAAAATTCTCTGTGCCTTCTACAGTGAAGGTAGGGCTATTTTGGACAAAGTTTCGTGTTCAGATGATGGTGATGGTAATGATTATGAGCCTTTCCCGGTAGTAATCTTCATGACAGTGTCATAATAGGTGAGGTTAAAGTGGAAAACAATGATATTGAAAAGCAGAGAAACGGAAAAGGTAAAGGATGGGCCTAGCCTAGTAGTATGAAGGAAGAGAAAAAATTCTAGTTCTTACGGTTATAGTGGCAGTGACACCACAGATGACAATTGGTTGATAGTGATATAGAATGTGATGATGATCCATCCACTTGTTCCACTAGCAGCCCCATACGCGTGTTTTTTCCAGTCAGTGTTCTTATTTCCAAAGTGGAGGCTGATTAATGTTTCCTATCGAGAGGAAACGACCTAAACCCGAAGAAACAGTAAGAAGTGGACACTGAGCTACTCTGTTACCTTTAAGGGTAAGGGAATAACACTCTGCAAGGCTGCTTTCGTATCCATTTTCATGCAGTAAGTGCTATAAGGACCCAAGTTGTTGGGGAAAAGTTGTTTGAAGAAGGGACGTGAATGAAGGACCTGAGGAGCACCAACCCCAGCGCCTAGAAAGTAACGGGGGCTCTTCTGGAGTCTGTCAGTGAATTTATACAACCTCTGCCAGTTTGTTCCAGCCACTACACTTGTAAAAACAGCCTTAAGTGCCAATGTTTTGAGTCTCACTTTAGTATAAGGTCACAGCAAGATATACCGTGAAGACATGAATATCACCCAACCAGATGTAGCTTTGGTGAAGTTAAAGTATTACAAAACTTCCCATTGTCATTGTAAAAACAGTTTTTACCTTGTAAAGAAGGACGTCTGCAAAATCAGTAAGCAGCTCACGAAAGCTCTTGCTGATGGGAAGCTGGACCAGACAGATGCCTCTCACCTTGAACAAGAACAAGGCACTTACTGCAAGAATATCTGGGCCTTCTAGTGCTGCGAATTCTGCCCCACTCTGGGATGGCGACTGGGTATGTGTGGCCTTGGACTCAGACCAGACAATGCAGTGCCCTCCGCTTTCTGTCAGTTCAGAGTACTACAAACGCAAGTTAGGCCAAAGTCTTTTCAACATTGCTTGCCTCCCCCCCTCCTTATTGATGGCCCCTGCTAGTCTATGGCTGTGGGCTAATGCAACTGACTACTCAACAAACATAATAAGCCTGACAAGAATTTCTCAAATTTTGGTGAGTACAACTATTTTTTTTATATTATGTGTTTATGTTCATGCCATTTCTTTTGTTAATGATTATTTATATGCAGTAATCACCATTACTTTCACCATTAAACATTATGGACACGTTGGTTACTGTTCTTACTAGTATACTCCGTGTTTATTATTAATGTTTATTAATTATGTGGTAAAATATTAAAATACTGAATTTGTTTTAGGAATAATTGCATTAATCACCATTATTTCATCATTAATCATTATTCACAGGGATGTTAGGGTTATTGAAATGTTTATAGTTGTTATTGATGTTTTTTGTTGCTTATTATTGTTATTATGTGTGTTTAGTGTTGTTACTGAACTATTTGACTTTTTTTTTTTCAAATTTTGAATTAAAAAAAAAAAAAAGCTTGACGGAAGGGGGTTAGGAGCGATTTTTTTAATTACCATGCAGTGTTAGTAGATTTAACACGAAAAAAATCCAATTTTCTCCTGTAACATCTGTTCGGTATTTTATTCTTACAAAAGTAATTACGTGCTTGGCTCTGTGTTACATATATCCCAGACAAGAAGAGCCAGAAAAAAAAGATATGTAGACTAGGGAGGGGGAGGGGGGAGGGGGAATGGAGTGTTATACTTATTGTTTAATGACTCTCGGTTTGTAAAGGTCTTAATACCAAAGAAATTCTGCTGTGGTTCTGACCAAATATATAGAGATAAGGGTGATTATGTGGGAGATATAAGTTAGAGAGAGAGAGAGAGAGAGAGAGAGAGAGAGAGAGAGAGAGAGAGAGAGAGAGAGAGAGAGAGAGGGAGAGAGAGACCTTACAGACCTTACAGCTCGTCCGGGTTGCCCCAGGTCCCTCTGTGTGAGGCACCTCTGAGAGAGAGAGAGAGAGAGAGAGAGAGAGAGAGAGAGAGAGAGAGAGAGAGAGAGAGAGAGAGAGAGAGAGAGAGTTTTGATGAATTGAAAGCACCACTAACATGACCATCCTTCTCAACATAATACATAGTATCAAATATACCCCATCACTTTATCATCCAGTAAACTGGAATGCAAGTACATTCTGGAAGCAAGTAATTGCCAAAAAAAAAAACAAAAAAAAAACACTCCTTGAACAACAACAAAATCATCAGAACAGTCAGTCCATTTTTCCGCTCACGGCGAACCGGACATCAAAGGCAAGAAAGCTGTCATTTTGCAAACTTATTGACAAGAGGCGGACGGCGGAAAATAAACAACTGAACAGCGAGCAAAAGTATTAAGTCAACAGAGGGAGACGGGACTTGTTTGGATAAGGCGAGCTGAAAAGCGATCTCGTAGTGCGTAAGAGAGAGAGAGAGAGAGAGAGAGAGAGAGAGAGATATTGTTTGTTGTTTATAACATGCAAAAATGGACGTTTGGATAATGCAGGTTAAAAAGCGATCGTGCAGTGTACAAGATAATAGAGAGAGAGAGAGAGAGAGAGAGAGAGAGAGAGAGAGAGAGAGAGAGAGAGAGAGAGAGAGAGAGAGTTGTTTGTTGTTTATAACATGCAAAAATGGACGTTTGGATAATGCAAGTTAAAAAGCGATCGTGTAGTGTACAAGATAATAGAGAGAGAGAGAGAGAGAGAGAGAGAGAGAGAGAGAGAGAGAGAGAGAGAGCCAGTTATTTGTTGTTTTATACTCATGGAAAAATGGACGTTTGATACACGTGCGGCATTGAATGAAAAGTGTAGCGGGGGAAAGGGTTATTTAATAGCTATACAAATATGTCTTCGTGTATGCCCAAGGATTTGGCAGATGCTTCGATTTTGAAATAAGAAATGGCTGTCCGTTTTGTATGTTTTATATATGATTTAAAAAGTTATAAATTAGAAGCATCGTTTTCGTAGACAAGAACGCGTTTCCCCGAAAATAAAAGTTTCTGAGATAAGTAGAAATTGGATGCTTAGAAAAATGAAATCCCCTTTTTCGTGAAACAGAAAGGATTGACAATAGGAATGCTTTGCGACTTGAAGAGTTTCATTTGAAAATAAGAAATCATTTCATAGAATGGCATGGTCATTATTAGTGAGGTAAAGATTCTTCCGGAAAATTATTTGATAAAAATATCGGGGATTTTCTAGAACTGATACTTACGATGAAATAAATGAGTAACAAAATGTCCTTTTAAAAACAAAATGTTTTAGTGTATATTTGTCTCATAATGGGCGGCAGCGTGTCTTCACTTAAATATGAACTCTGAAAATTAATAAAATTAATAAAGATAATAGTTATAGTTGCAAGGGCCATTATGGCTTTAAACAGCAGAATAAACACACATCAACAGGTTATTGCTTCTTTTTGAATACCACCAAAAAAAAAACGAACTCAGTTGCGGTAATAAATTAAAAAATTAAATATATATTTTGAAAATGGGAAATCGGGTATAGCTTTACTATCTAAACATTAGTATCTCCTATTTGGATAACAATTGCTGATGGAACCAATCATGTCTTTTTAAAGCCATAGTTGTTAATGTCTGGCACATAGAAAAAGTATGATAAAGTGGTTGTTAATTTTCCTTTAATATTTAGAAGACTAATAAACTACACAAGAAACAGATGTTATGACTCTTAATAATTTACATACGAGATATAAAAAAAAATTTTAAAAGGATTCAACGTATCGTTTCTTCTTCTCGCGTGAACCTCATAAGACCAATAGAAATCAGAAGCATTAGAGCGATAATCAGATCCAGATGCATTCGGAGAAGAATAAAAAAAAACGCATTTGCGAAGAGAAAAAAAAATCCTACGGAACAATCAAAGAGGTTAATTGCATTCGCCTGTTGAAAGGGCCCAGGAAGCTCCTCTCTCCTCTCTCTTCCGCTCCTCTGTCTTCTCTCTTCGGTCTCCTCCTCTCTTCAAAGGTGTTTTTAACTTTTCCAATAAAAAGACAGACAGTATTTTTCCTACAACAATACGGGGCGTCCTTCTCTCCCGAGATCGATTTGCATAATAAAGGCAACGCCTTCGAAGGCTTTTGTGCAATCTGAGTGACTTCTCTTTCTTCTTTCTTCTTATTCTTCTTCCTCCTCTTCTTCTTCTTCTTCTTCTTTTTCTTCTTCTTCTTCTTCTTCTTCTCCTCCTCCTCATTCTTTTTCTTCTTCTTCTTGATAACTCCTGGATAGCCGCTTGGATAACGCACGCTTGGATAATGCCAGAATTATGCGCGCGTGCATTTCGCCTTTGAAGATGAGAAGCCGATTGGGCGCGCGAGCGCGCTCAAAAAAAGCATTAAAAAGAGTCACATGTTCTGCAAAAGTTTCCTGCGATAATATTTGCATAGCAGGAACTCTGGGGAGGTTGGGGGGTGGGGAGAGTAAGAGAGATCCTGGGTTGGGTGTGGGGGGGTAAGAATGGAGGAGGTAAGGGATGGGAAAGACATAATAAAAACAAAAAGATTAGAATAACAAACAACGTTGAAACCTCAATGCGATGAAGAACTACAACAGGATCTAAAATCTGGGAAGCTTAGGCGAAATGGTTTTTAATTTTTGACTCGTAAGAATTTAGGTCCTTGTTTTCCAGTGCGGTGTTGATGCAGGTGTAGGTTATTTTTGGCCACTGAGAGAGAGAGAGAGAGAGAGAGAGAGAGAGAGAGAGAGAGAGAGAGAGAGAGAGAGATACAGACAGACAGACAGACAGACAGACAGACATACAGACAGTCAGAGGGGTTTTAATGCGCCGATTTTTTTCCTCAAGGAATTGCCATTCCACACCTTCTTGCAAAACACGAGAATACTATACAAAAAATAAGGAATACCTTATGTTGGCAAAAATTAGCTCATATTCTAAAGTTCACCTGCTTTTTATGCTTCCAGACGAGGGCAAATGAGTTCATTATCCTGGAATAGGAATAGTATATTTAAGACATTAATGAAGAAAGTATATTTATAGGAAAGTATCTTCCATATCAGTAGTTTCACTCTCTCTCTCTCTCTCTCTCTCTCTCTCTCTCTCTCTCTCTCTCTCTCTCTCTCTCTCTCTCTCTTCCTCTAGTCAAGGTTCTCGTGTTATAAAATTATACCTTGACCCAGTTCTTGGCACAGAGAGAGAGAGAGAGAGAGAGAGAGAGAGAGAGAGAGAGAGAGAGAGAGAGAGAGAGAGATGGGGGGTAAAGGATGTTAAAGATTAAGGTTTAATAATGATAGTTTAGAAATCGATAACTGTCTCTCTAATATCTTTAAAATCCTTTATTTTTATCAACAAAAGACAACAAGATGGGTAAAGCTGACAAAATCACACCCATAATAGATTGACAATAAAGTATATCTTCTGAGAGATGACACTTTGCCTCACATATATGGGCAGGTTACAGAAATTAGGAAACACGGGGGAGAGAACCGAGTTCCTCATACGCAAGCATAAATTTCGTCAGTAAAAATATAGTGCTGACATAAATAAGACAGTGTATTAGTAGAACAGGACTAATAATATAAATAATAGAATGGAATACCAAACATATATGAAGATGATAAACCTTCTAATGAAGAGAGTTTACTTGCATATGTAATTCTACCAACCAGGGAGATAAGAAGAATCACGAGAGAGAGAGAGAGAGAGAGAGAGAGAGAGAGAGAGAGAGAGAGAGAGAGAGAGAGAGAGAGAGATTCTGCCCCGGAGTCCGATATGAATTCTAAGCCCCAACACTGAGATGAGGCATTTTTGTGTGGGCCAAGAAAAGTTCCTTAAATTCCCGTGTTGGCAACACCTGCTCCCCCCAGTGCGTGACTAGGTCTTCTCAGGAAAACTGGAGATCTTCTGAAGTGAACCGTAGTTTTGTGTGTGTGTGTGTGTGTGTGTGGGTGTGTGTGTGTTTTTTTTTCTTTTTACAAAAGCATTTGGGATCTGTTATGAATTCTTCAACTATTGTGCAGAAGAAGAAGGAGAAGAGAAGGAGGAGATTGAGGCTGGACTTGGAGAGAGAAAGGATTTCAGAATAAATAAATATGCTTTAAAAACTTATAATTCTTCTTCTTCTTCTTCTTCTTCTTCTTCTTCTTCTTCTGAAGAAGAAGAAGAAGAAGAAGAAGAAGAAGAAGAAGATGATGATAATGGCTGGACTTTTAGAGAGAAAGGATTTTAGAATAAAAAAAATATGTTTGTTTTAAAAACTTATAATTCCTCAGCTATTATGCAGAAGAAGAAGAAGAAGAAGAAGAAGAAGAAGAAGAAGAAGAAGAAGAAGAAGAAGAAGAAGAAGAAGAAGAAGAAGAAAAGATAAAGGCTGGACTTTTAGAGAGAAAGGATTTTAGAATAAAAAAAAATATGCTTTAAAAACTTATAATTCTTCAGCTATTCTGCAGAAGAAGAAGAAGAAGAAGAAGAAGAAGAAGAAGAAGAAGAAGAAGAAGAAGAAGAAGAAGATGATGATAAATGCTGGGCTTTTAGAGAGAAAGATTTTAGAATAAATAAGTGTTTAAAAAAAACTTTGAATTCTTCGTGTATTTGCTGGAGGAGGAGGAGGAGGAGGAGGAGGAGGAGGAGGAGGATTTTAGAATAAGTAAATATGCTTGAGAAAAACTTTGAATTCTTCAGCTATTCTACAGAAGAAGAAGAAGCAGAAGATGAATGCTGATCCCCGAGAGAAAAATAATTTCAGAATGAATAAATACACGAAAAAAAAACACACTTGTAATCATAACATCAACAATCAGAGGGAAACAAACAAACAGGAAAGAATGCAAAACAAAACAAAGGCTGTAGAAAACAAAGCTAATTTTATTCTCGAGAAGGATTTATCCAACAAAGGAATTAACAGTTCCGAGAATTCGAGCAGCACAGATCTGTTGGTCATATTTGCACGGGCCTGCTCAGTCTGGAGAGAAGAGAGTTAAAGACGAAATATTATGATACGCGCGTTTATAGATTTGGTTGAATTACTGATTAGATAAAGGCTACCACCGGATTAAAAACCTCATTTCGCTTAATTAAGATTGACGATTTAAGACAGAATATAACAGATATTGCTGAAATATTCGCAAACATCATTAAATTGTTTTTCATTAAAAATCTACGATTCTATCCATAAGTTGTAGCGTTGGCACAACTTAAAATCATAAAATTTTTAAATTTAAAATCTGAAATTTCAAATGTCAACATTTAACATTTCAGATTTAGTTTTTAGTTTTCTATAAAAGAAAAATATTGTGCCGGCTTTGTCTGTCCGTCCACACTTTTTTCTGTCCACCCTCAGATCTTAAAAACTGCTGAGGCTAGAGGGCTGCAAATTGACACGTTGATCATCCACCCTCCAACCATCAAACATACCAAATTGCAGCCCTCTAGCCTCAGTAGTTTTTATTTCATTTAAGGTTAAAGTTAGCCATAATCGTGCTTCTGGCAGCGATATAGGATAGGCCACCACCGGGCCGTGGTTAAAGTTTGATGGGTCGCGGCTCATACAGCATTATACTTTGACCACCGAAAGATAGATCCATTTTCGGTGGCCTTGCGTATACGCTGTACAGAAAACTTGATTGTGTCGAAGAATCTTCGGCGCATTATTTACTTGTTATCTTTTACCAGTGATACAATTTATTGACATAATTGTTGGTTTTTAATGAACAGCGGTAGATATTCCTATTAGAATAAAGGAGAAGAACTATTGGAAAATGAAATGAATATGGAACTTGGATGAATAGAGAATTAAGACAAGTGAAGAGTCAGAAAAACATGCTTACCCACAAATGATCAATGGAGCAGCCTCTTCATATTGGGTAGAAAAGTAAAAAAAAAAAATCTCCCAAAGCTTTTAAAGAAAGGGGAACGACACTTGTCAAAACCAGCTCAAAATGTACATCTGTACATTTAATTTTATCTTATATTTGTAATAATTACCCTAAAGATTAATAAAGAAGTGATCACCCAGACAGGTTGGAATTCAGAATCTGCTGACAAGTGTATCGAAAGAGAAATACCCCGTAAGGGTTGGGGAGGGTGGGGGGGGATAGTGCCATCAGTATGCCTCACGCGGTGCACTGTAGGCATTACTAAAGGTTCTTTGCAGCGTCCCTTCGGCCCCTAGCTGCAGCCCCTTTCATTTTTTTTACTGTACCTCCATTCATATTATATATCTTCCATCTTGCTGTCCACCCTCTCCTAACAATTATTTCATAATGCAACTGCTTTGAGGTCTTCTTCCTGTTACACCTGTGTAACCTTTTACTCTCAGTTTTTCTTTCAGCGCTGAATGACCTCATAGGACCCAACGTTTGGTCTTTGACCTTTACTCTATATTCCGTTCCTTAAAGATTAATAAAGATGTGATCATCCAGGCAGGTTGGAATTCAGAATCTGATGATAAGTGTCAAGAAAGAGAAATAACAAAATAGTGATGTATAGGCTTATGTGAAGAGGCTTAAATTGTCACGTTGGAACCTGACCTTTAAGAAGTCTGGTGTCTGAAACCATTGTCACATAATTTGTCTATATTTGTTACAGATTCTCATGATAAGAACAACCACGGAAATGTCAGCCTTCAGTAAAAAGGGTTGACAGAGAGAGAGAGAGAGAGAGAGAGAGAGAGAGAGAGAGAGAGAGAGAGAGAGAGAGAGAGAGAGATTTCCACTTAGTCTGAATGGAATCACTTATATCCAAGTCTTGTTTTATTTTTATTTTCATACTGCGTTTGAAGAAAAGTTCAACGTCCAGTAAAAAGGGTTTACCTTAGAGAGAGAGAGAAAGAGAGAGAGAGAGAGAGAGAGAGAGAGAGAGAGAGAGAGAGAGAGAAAGGAGATTATTTCCACTTAGCCCGAACGCAATCTCTTATGTCCACGTCTTGTTTTTTCTTTTAATCCTACGTTTTAAGGAGAGAGAGAGAGAGAGAGAGAGAGAGAGAGAGAGAGAGAGAGAGAGAGAGAGAGAGAGAGAGACCGTGTCTTCCCACTCTCCCCTAACGTTTTGTCGCCGCCCCCCCCCCCACTCCTCAAAGATCTTCAACATCTTTCACAAAAGCCCATAAAATTCTATTTGTCCTGGAGGCGTCCTCTGTAAGCACTTCAGCAAACGGGGTCGGGAGGTGGGTCCTAGACTGCCCAGGGGAGGGTGGGAGGTAGGGAGGTTGGAGTAGTATATGATTTCAATTTTCCGCCTGAATCGTAGGGCCTTGAATGTTCTTTCACGGAGGAAAGTGCGTCTCTCTCACACCTCTTATGACAAGTGTCTTTGAGAATTGTCGTCCAGGTTTTGTGTATTGTGGAATAGAGAAAAACAAGAGTTTATCTTTCGAGACTTGGAGACGAGAGGCTAAACATGTCAAGTGTTGAAATGTTTAGCTCAAAGCCTCTTTGGCTGTGCAGAAATTAAGAGAAGCGTATGAATTTGACTTTGAATTCACTATGATAAAGAAACTAAAGACATGTTTTAATGTACATATGCTTTTGCAGTTTTTCTTAACCTTTTTCAGTGTATGCACTCTTTCAATTCACCAGTTGGTTCTCGCACCCCCTGAAATGCTGAAATAATAATAATAATAATAATAATAATAATAATAATAATAATAATAATAATAATAATAATAATAATAATAATATTATTATTATTATTATTATTATTATTATTATTATTATTATTATTATTATTATTATTCTTTTTATTTAATTTTTATTTTTTGGAGAAAAAAATAACATACGTATATAAAAATATATTTTGCTTTAATTATTCATAGCGCCACCATAGATATAGTTGGAAAATGACTACGCAACTTTGCTAGCTGTGAACCTATAAATTATTTAGAATCATAGGCCTGTTTAGTAGTGCAAAATTAAGACAGGCATATTAGCCTGAGGCTGGATTTCTTATGATAAATATAACAAAGAGCAGAAGTTCAAGAATTGTTTTGAATGGGGACGAAATTGATTATGATATAAAACAAGTAAAAAATGCGCCACAGTTTCTTCGAAGCAATCGAGTTTTCTGTACAGCCGCTATAGCGTATAATCAATGCCACCGAAAATAGATCTATCTTTCGGTGGTCTCGGTATAATGCTGTATGAGTCGCGGCCCATGAAACTTTAACCACGGCCCGGTGGTGGCCTATCTTATGTCGTTGCCAGAAGCACGATTATGGTTAACTTTAACCTTAAATGAAAAAAAAACAGAGGCTAGAGGGCTGCAATTTGGTATGTTTGATGATTGGAGGGTGGATGATCAACCTACTAATTCGCAGCCCCGTAGCCTCAGTAGTTTTTAAGATCTGGGGGCGGACAGAACAAGCGGGGACGGACAGACAAAGCCGGCACAATAGTTGCTTTTTTTGGAAAACTAAAAATTGATTTTCTGAAGTTTAAGCTGTCAAGCTATGTACTGGGGCATTTTCGTCCAGTCATCGCGTCAGTGACATTTACGTATAAATGAATAAGCAAACCTAACTTGCTTGTATGATAACCACCAAACGAAAATTGAAAGTAATACAGAAGGATGCTTGTTTTATAAGTAACAGAGTTAAATTTCGTAGATATGGCAAAAAGAATTCAAATCCAGTAGAATTTGAATAAGAAAGGGACACCTAGGCTATATAAATTTATGTATCTTTACTTAAATGCTTTCGTTGTTTATATTTCAGTTACAGTACCATGTTAATAATACGAGTTACTTGCTTCACTTTTCATACTCTCATTTATAATTAACTATTCAAAACTCTTAATTGATTGTATTCTAGTACACAGGCAACTGTACCATAAGCAGAGTTGTTCCTTACGACAAAATAGTTATGCGAATGTCCAAAATATAACGAACACCGGTGATCAGCTTTCGGAAATGGATCTGTTGGCGAAATTTGATCGTAGTCTGCAACATTTCCAGTTGCCTCAGTTTTAATATTCATGAGGACCTGTAAATTAATTGATAAAGTGTAAAAAGTGATTTATGGAAATACAAAATCCCACGGGGCAATTAAAAAAAAATCCGAATTTTAAAAATAAGTTGTTCTGATTTTTGTCATTACTCAGTTTTATTTATTTCCTTTTTTGTGGAGATGGAAACTTGAGTATATGTATTTAATGTATGCGCGTGTTCTAGTGTGGAAGCATGTGCCTTTTTGCATATTTATTTTTTAAAATTTCATTATTCAGTCATCATTTAGTCCCAGTGATTAGCGTGTGGCATAGACCTGGTATTAATTTCATTTTAATGCATCGGGCCAGCCCTATGAGAGCTGTTAATCAGTTCAGTGGTGTGGTGGAACTATTTTAATAATAATAATAATAATAATAATAATAATAATAATAATAATAATAATAATAATAATAATAATAATAATAATAATAATAATAATAATATCCTTGATAAGAGCTGAATGGTGCAAATATAAAACAACGTCCTCTGCAGAATCAATAATAAACAAGTAAAAAATGCGCCGAAGTTTCTACGGCGCAGTCGAGTTTTCTGCCCATGAAACTTTAACCACGGCCCGATCGTGGCCTGTCCTATAACGTTGTCAGAAGCACGATTATGGCTAATTCTAACCTTAAATAAAAAAAAAAAACTACTGAGATTAGAGGGCTGCAATTTGGTATATTTGATGATTGGAGGATGGATGGTCAACATACTAATTTGCAGCCCTCTAGCCTCAGTAACTTTTAAGATCTGAGGGCGGACAGAAAATTGCGGACGGACAGACAAAGCCGTCACAATAGTTTTCTTTAACAGAAAACTAAAACGATAAAACTATGCAGATGAAACAGTCAATTATATAAAAAAAAAAAGAGATATAAAAAAGTACAAACAAAAATTCGAGACAAACATTCGTCTCAAGAAGGTCCTCAGAGATCTCCTCAAAAAAAGAAAAAAAGAATAAAGCTGTTTCAACTTTTTCAATAAAGAGAGAAAAAAAATATGTTCATCCTGCAACAATACAGATAGTCTGATCCCTTGGGAAACTCACCGGCAGCGATTAACATAATAAAAGCAACGGGAAGGCTTCTTGGATAACGCGCGCGCGCGCGCTGATGAAGTCGGAATTATACATGAGTGCTTCCTCTCTCTCTCTCTCTCGACGTGGGGAGAGCTTGCTTGAGCACCATGAGTCGGTTGTGACGCAAAAAGTTGCATGCAATATTTGCATACCAAATCCGATTGAGAGAGAGAGAGAGAGAGAGAGAGAGAGAGAGAGAGAGAGAGAGAGAGAGACGGGACAATAGGTAAGAGAGTGAGCGATGTTAGGGTCGTGCTGTAGCATATAAAAATTAAAAATAAGGATTGAGAGAGAGAGAGAGAGAGAGAGAGAGAGAGAGAGAGAGAGAGAGAGAGAGAGAGAGACGGGCCAATAGGTAGGAGAGTAAGCGATGTTAGGGTCGTGCTATAGCATATAAAAATTAAAAATAAGGATTGAGAGAGAGAGAGAGAGAGAGAGAGAGAGAGAGAGAGAGAGAGAGAGAGAGAGAGAGAGAGAGACGGGCCAATAGGTAGGAGAGTGAGCGATGTTAGGGTCATGCTATAACATATAAAAATTAAAAATAAGGATTGAGAGAGAGAGAGAGAGAGAGAGAGAGAGAGAGAGAGAGAGAGAGAGAGAGAGAGAGAGAGAGAGAGAGAGAAATGGTGTGTATTAGAGTAAGTGATGGTACGGTCGTGTTTTAATAACAAATAGGAATAAAAATTAAGGAGAGAGAGAGAGAGAGAGAGAGAGAGAGAAATGGGCGGTGATAGGTAGGAGAGTAAGTGATGATACGGTCGTGTTATATTAACAAATAGGAACAAAAATTAAGGAGAGAGAGAGAGAGAGAGAGAGAGAGAGAGAGAGAGAGAGAGAGAGAGAGAGAGAGAGAGAGAGGTAGGGCCGTGTTATGATAACAAATAAGAATAGTAAATAAGGAATAAACAGGTTATTGTTTATATGTAAAACCATATGGGCTTAAAGCTCTTGGCTTTCTAAGTCTTATGCATTAAGAGTTTAGTTTATAGGGTAAATTGTCGTTAATATACTCAGTTAGGCTATAAGGAACGTTTCAGGAATTGGGTTGTCAATGTAGTATTGATGCTGGTAATGATGTTATGTGGTCTCAAAAATCAAGTAAATAATAGATAAATCAATTGAAATATAAGAATGGGACGGTTATAGAATGCTATGCTGGTTTTTTTTTTTTTTTTTTGCAAGTATCAATCCTCATGTTAGATTGCCTTACGGGTGAGCGTGAGTGTGGGTGTGGGAATGAATTTTGTGAATGAGCATCTAATATCCATGAATCATTTTCTCTAACAAACGCCTAAAACTGATCTCATTCACTCATAAAACAAGTAAAAAAAGGTGCCGAAGTTTCTTCGGCGCAATCGAGTTTTCTGTACAGCCGCTACAGCGTATAATCAAGGCCACCGAAAATAGATCTGTCTTTCGGTGGTCTCGTTATAATGTTGTGTGAGCCGCGGCTCATGAAACTTTAACCACGGGCCCGGTGGTGGCCTTTCCTATATCGTTGCCAGAAGCACGATTATGGTTAACTTTAACCTTAAATAAAATAAAAACTACTGAGGCTAGAGGGCTGCAATTTGGTATCTTTGGTGATTAGAAGGTGGATGATCAATGTACCAATTTGCAGCCCTCTACGCTCTGTAGTTTTCAAGATCTGAGGGCGGACAGAAAAAAGTGCGGACGGACAGACGAAGCCGGCAGAAGAGTTTTCTTTTCAGAAAACTAAAACTAAACTAACTCCTACAACACTTAAACCAACCGGTGTTCATCAGACCTTGAAGAAAACTTAAAACGAAATATGTAAAGACGCGAAAAAACATCAAAGAGTCTTCTGAAAGATATCAGATTGGATTGCGTCCTTAGCCTTCGACGAAGGGATCCGTTTGCGAGGCAAATTCCCAAATCCCCGAGACCGACAATCGTGGAAAAAACGAACGCACCCATTCGGCGCCTTCCATTCGCAGGAAGGCCTGGGGCAAAAGCGGTGAGAAATGCGGATGCATTGTGATTGGTGGTGACATGTCACATGTCGCGTCTATGATTTAAATACGTTGATTTATTAGGTGGATGTGTTTAGATGTTACGTAACGCTGATGCGTGTATATTTACACATACTGGATAAATGTTATCTAGCAAATAAACAAAACTTGCTGTAAAGAAAACTAATATAAATAAATAGATAGCAAAACTTTTCTAACAAACAAACAAACACAGAAGATAAGAGAGAGAACGCGTTAATGTATCTTTGAATGGGAGAAGAAGGAACAGAAAGCCTCGTACATGAAGCATCTAGTGTCT
Organism: Macrobrachium rosenbergii; assembly: GCF_040412425.1. Classification (NCBI taxonomy): domain Eukaryota; kingdom Metazoa; phylum Arthropoda; class Malacostraca; order Decapoda; family Palaemonidae; genus Macrobrachium; species Macrobrachium rosenbergii. The sequence goes on from NC_089780.1 coordinate 20,910,770, forward strand.
AATGGAGAGATGAATAGATGGCTGTACCATTACCCCCTTCCTACCCCATCCCTCCCCCCAGTCTTAACACCCACGTTCTAACACCCATTACCCTCTCATTAACACAGCCCATTCTCCCCAAAAGCCCTTCGCCCTCCCGCAAGTCTTAACACCCATTAACCCCCCTCCCCCCTACCATTCTCCCGAAAGGCCCCCATTCCCGGATAATTCTCTCGGCCTCGGAAAGCGTAAAACATGGCTCAACTGCGCTGTGCTATCTGCTCTGTTATCTGCTTTGTTATCTCCTTGTTATCTTCCCCGTTCCAACAATGGCTGAAATCGGATCACTGGTTCGTTCAGGCGAAGTTCCTGATGGAGATGTTAGCGTTGGTGTGTTTTGAGGTTTTTAGGAAATAAAAACTCGCGGTTAGGATGTGTTTGGATTCAAGTGCAAGATGGACGTTTTGGCTGTGATGTGGTAAAAATTAATGATGTATCTGTCAAGCTGAAGTGAATATGTACTATATTGTGGTTTATTGGGGATGGGATTATGTATGTAATCAACGGATAGGTTTGCTGAAAGCAAATGGGTGTTACAGACTAATACACGCATAAACAAAGCCACTCCAACATCTTCTAAAAACATAACAGACACCTCACACGTCTCGAACTGTCGACCTAACCGCTCAGTTCTCCTCGCTGCTGGGAGAAAGGGAGCTGGGGATTTGGTACGAGACATGTACACATTCGCTAGCGGGGTCTAAGCGATGTCAGGCAGGGCAGCCGATCGAGGCTACGGTCTACCCCAATACCATATCAAAGTCCTTCAAAAAAGAAGGCATCGTGCTTATCCCATATGAAAATGGGAAAAAGCACGTTAAAACGAAGAAGATTTGGGATGGTGGAAGGCTGCAGGAGTTGATGAGGGTATGGCTCTGGAAAGCTTATCCTAAGTTACTTGGCTGTGAATTATATTTATATATATATATATATATATATATATATATATATATATATATATATATATACTGTATATACATATATATATAATGTGTGTGTATGTATATATGTATATTCATATATATATATATATATATATATATATATATATATATATAGATATATATATATATATATATATATATATATATATATATATATATATATATATATATATATATATATATTATACATATGTACACACACACACACACACACACACACACACACACACATATATATATATATATATATATATATATATATATATATATATGAATATACATATATATGCATATATACATACTCACACATTATATATATATATATATATATATATATATATATATATATATATATATATATGTGTGTGTGTGTGTGTGTGTGTGTGTGTGTGTGTGTGTGTGTGCACTGAGTGTGTGTAATGCTGAGTTGGACATAGATTTTGTTTTTTTGACATTTTGACCTATTGATGAAGTCATGCATCCTATGAACTGTGTTGAGAGAAGCTTATTCAACTCTTTCTGAATAGCCGATATAGTTTATATTTACCTGCGTAAAAAAAATAGTTTCCATTCAAAATTTAAGTATAATTTTTCGACAGAATTTGATGCACAAGAATTATCAAAAAAATGCAACGACACCATTTATGAATATAGTACACTCTCTCTCTCTCTCTCTCTCTCTCTCTCTCTCTCTCTCTCTCTCTCTCTCTCTCTCTCTCCATCAATGAAACCTCTGGTAGAGATAAACTGCCCCAAGATGGAACCCTCCCGAACGCCCCTTTTAGTAAAGCATAAATTATTCCGGAGTCCTTGGCTAATTGCTTCCTGAATTATGGCTGTTTTTCGTGTTCCCTCGAAATCCTTCTAGGTCCTCCCCTCTGATCCTTCCTGGGACAACAAAAAAGGATCCTATATCTCAAGGGATGCTATATCTCACTCCTATTAACCATTGCTAGCTGGGAGTTTCGCATTTTTTTATTTTGTGTGATTCATTTGTTCCCCTTCTCCTGCGAAGTACGAGTTGTTAGGGGGACCTCTGTTTATGGGGAATAGTCATAATTGCAGGAAAGACTTGTTGGAGGTTATGTGGGATCGTTGGTAGTAGGAGGTATTAACTTTTTTTAAAGGAGAATATTTGGTACTTTTACATGAAGCTAATATTCTTTTCAGTCATTGAATTTCTGAGAGATTATATTGTTTTATTTCTTGTATTTATCTGCGCGATATTTACATACCCTTTTTTCGTCAAGTTTTTAACTAGATGCACGACACATTTACCTATGTTAATTCATTTATTTCCGTGATTTCAGGCTGATTTTTACATGCCCTTTTTTCGTCAAGTTATATACTTGATATATGTCATGTTTTCCCATGTCAGTTCGTCTATTTCAAATCCAAAACGTTTTCCCTTGTGAACTGGACTTTATCTCACGTGATAATTAGTGACACCATTCGTCTGCTTAAAAGGCCTCACAAAAATCTTCCATTCACTCTTATGTTTCATCACTAATGAACACCATTCGAATGGACTAAGTAATGAATATCCAAAATTGCAGTAAACATTAGTAAAGACTCCTGAGAACTCGACTGGCTTTTCATGGGAAATTCGAGAAACTCATAAATTCTATACAATGATAATTATTAAGAATAATACATATAACTCATTTGCCGAGGCGAATAATAGTATTGTTTACTATACTTAGAAGTCATCTTTTATTGCCTTAACAATATCATGAGATATTTCTTTTATGTAATATAATATGAAATAAGAAATTCAAAATTCAGTTGATATTAAGTCCTTAAAATTAAAAGGGAAATAAGTTACTATAAAAAAATTATAAAGAATTTTAGACATTTCAGTCACAATTCACCCTTATGAAATTACACAAGAAACTTGAAATCGATTTTCAATAAAGCTTACGTAACCTTTTTTTTTTTTTACAAAAACATTCTTCGGTAAATAGCATCCAAGGGTGGGTGGATAGTGGGTGGGGGAGATGAGGGGGAGTAGGACTTACCTAGCGGGGAGAATGTTGAAATGTTGACCCCCCCCCCCAAAAGGTAATATAGGAATTTTCCCAAGTTATTGGAGAAGCTTCTGTCAAACGTCAATATCGGAAGAAGAATGGAAAAGCTCTGGAATTCCTGTCTCTCCATCGACGGATGGCGGGGGGGGGGGGGAACTTGTAGTGTTGTGCCTCTCCCCCCTCCCCTTCCAGGTTCCTGGAACGACTTAGTTGGGACGACTTACTTAGAAAGACTTAGTAAGTGCCGTGCCGTTACTAGGACGACCTGTGATATGGAATGAAGTGGCTCCTTGCGTAAGAAGTCAGAGGGTTTGTGGCAAAGGTCGACGATAATATACTGTATATACATTTATGTACATATATGCATACACATATATATATGTGTGTAGATATATATATATATATATATATATATATATATATATATATATATATATATATATATATATATATATATATATATATATATACAGTATACACACACACACACATATATATATATATATATATATATATATATATATATATATATATATATATATATATATATATATACTGGGCTAATTGCCTCCTAATCCTTGTCTTCTGTAGGCCTATCTCCCTCACGTTCCCTCTGCGTAGGAACTGAAGGATACTACTGCTTAGGATATATATTGCCTCCCTAAAAGTGATGAATTGTATTTCTTTCCTGAGGTGTACAAGACGTGAGGGAACTAGGTTATGGAACATAATCATAGTTAGGAGAATAAGTAAGTTTTAGGTCAGAAAGGCGACTTGGTTAAAAATTTCTTGTTTTGGTGCATGAGAGATATTTATATAGAAATTAACTATGTGAATTATGTAGGTTTGATTGTTTCTACTGATGCAAGAATTATGTAGGTTTGATTGTTTTGGTGCATGGGGATGCTTAGACATTAATCAATAAAATGTAACTATAGGAATTATGTAGATTTGATTGTTTCTACCGATTCAAGTATCTAAGCCCAAACATTGGCCACCACCCCTTAAAAATAAAGGGGGTCGGGGGTCGGAAGACAATCCATATGCTTTCATTTCACAACCTAAATTTATTTTTCAAAATGAATATGTGACATTGCTGTGGCAATACTTAACAGAATATTTGATAACATTTTGCTCTTATAAATCTCTCTCTCTCTCTCTCTCTCTCTCTCTCTCTCTCTCTCTAACCAAGTAAAACATGAATTCCTGATCCTACAGAACTTTGGGCAACAGTTTGCTTGTTTGAATCTCTCTCTCTCTCTCTCTCTCTCTCTCTCTCTCTCTCTCTCTCTCTCTCTCTCTCTCTCTCTCCTTATCAAAAGTACGACATGAATTTCTGATCCACAAGAGCATTTGATAACATTTAGGTTATTTAACTCTCTCTCTCTCTCTCTCTCTCTCTCTCTCTCTCTCTCTCTCTCTCTCTCTCTCTCTCTCTCTCTCTCTCTCTCTACCCATATCAAAAGTGCAAGTCGAATTCCTGATCCCATCCCAGTGTCTGTTTACTACTAAATTTTTCCTAGAGAAATAAAACTCTCTAAAAAAAAAGTGACTCTTGTCCAGCGCTTTATTGTCGAAATGAACTCGAGTTTCTTTATATTCCCGTTAGAGTGAGAATTCCCGTCGCACCGGAAGTAGGATTTGGTAGATAACAAAGAGAGAAAGTGGATTGATAGTCTTTCATGTACCATGAGACAAAGTGATGTGAATATGTAAATGAATATGCGTGTTTCTTTATTACAACAATGTGAGGTAGCGTAGGTGGAAAAGTGAGTATCTTGTTTATTCAGTGTCAAGCAAGAGAGAGAGAGAGAGAGAGAGAGAGAGAGAGAGAGAGAGAGAGAGAAGCCGGAGGGGAAGATCATTTTGCGAGAGAAAAGTTTTTTTCTTTTTTAAACATATGTTCATGATAAATGTACATAAAACGTCATTGGTATTGTTGTAAATTTATCAAATATTCATAGCAAGAAAATGGAAGAATTTGAAGCAAAACAAAAAAGTCGAGAACTAAACAGAAAGAAAAGGGTAAAATCTAAAAAAGATAGATGTTTAATTCTTGTTCGATACTAGATTCGAAAAAGCTTAATGACATCTCCGAATTGAAGCATCAATTATTTATTTAAGGATAAACATTTATATTTCACGTAATTTCACCCAATGAAAGATTAAGAAACAATCAGTCAATCAGCACTGACCTTTCAAACACCGCAAAAAGATCCCAGAAAACTCTTTGCATCCAAATGGGTGTTTAACATTTTCTTTCGTCTCAAAATGTTTGTCAGTCATTTTTTAACCTGTCATCCTTTTAATTTTTCTTATTTTGTTTTTATTTTATTTCTACTTAGGACATTTGTTGTTATGTAACGGGAGAAAAGACAATGCCGTAAGAGTTATGTAATGCATTATTTTTTTAAATTTTATTTTTCGTTTATGTTTTTTAGTCCAGGGTACAAATCTCTGTACAAATGTTACCTAAAGCCTTTCGTGTTTATTTGCATATAATACACAGATTTTATTGTGATTTTGTATACTTTTCAGTGGCTGTAAAGATTCTCCTCATTTATTATGCAACAAAGTTAAAATACTTAGTTAACTCATATCTGAATATTTTTTTTATTAATTCATTTGACTGAGGAATTTTTTTCATTCTAAGATATATAATCATTAAGCTCTTTGCTCATTTTCGATTGGGTGTTATATATGTAATCGGAGTAATTCATGTTTTTATTTCAACATTTTCTGGTTTTGAGCGAATTTCACTAAGAAAGTAAAATATGCTTTAGAATCTGTTATCTTCGCATAATACCAGCATAATATCAGCATTGAAAAACCTATGCTATGAAGTGGTTAAAAACAAAGTAAGCATATTTATACTAACCGTAATAATGTCCTTGTTAGTTATAGCGACATTTTTGTAATAAGTTTGTTTCTCAGGATGTATAGGATAATTATTTTATAAAAAAAAATTAATGCTAGTACACACACACACACACACACACACACACATATATATATATATATATATATATATATATATATATATATATATATATATATATATATATATATATATACGTATATATATATAAATATACATGTATTATATATTATATTATATATATATATATATATATATATATATATATATATATATATATATATATATATATATATATGCATATATATGTGTATGTGTGCAATCATTCATTATACCAGCAACGTGTTATCATTCATTTTTCTCGTTCATAAAATAATAATCATTAAATATATATGTATACACATATATACACACACACACACACACACACACACACACACACACACACACATATATATATATATATATATATATATATATATATATATATATATATATATATATATATATATATATATATATATATATATATATTGGGTGAAAGAGAGAGAGAGAGAGAGAGAGAGAGAGAGAGAGAGAGAGAGAAATACCCCTTCATAACGGATTCACTTTCCTCTGGGAATAACTTATACACAAAGGGAATTATGGATGATATATGTATGTGTGCCACGGCCAGGGTTCCACCCAGCCTTATTTTGGTCTGGTACAGAGGTGACAATGACTTATTCATTCAGTCATAAGTCAGTGTCAGCTTCGAAGCAAAACCAAAAGGCATCGGTTCCAAAATGGGCCAGGCCAGATGTTGGTGCTGGGTTTATGCAAATCATAATGTGGTTTTTGTGGCTCTCTCTCTCTCTCTCTCTCTCTCTCTCTCTCTCTCTCTCTCTCTCTCTCTCTCTCTCTCTCTCTGTCTCTCTCTCTGTTAGGACAGTACATTTCTAATTTAGGTATGCCATGGCGTACAAGAACTATATTGTATACTGTCTAGCACTAGAGCTGCTGTTTATGTTTATCATTATTTTTATAATGAGTAAGACTTATAAATATGTATGAGAAACGTATCAGCATGTTGTCGTCGAGTTACAAACACACGTGTGTTTGTGTGTTTATGTGTATGAGTGCCTACTTATGTGTGTGCGTATGTGTGTGTTAATATGTACGCAGAGGACAGCTGCACGTTTGGCACCTCTCCTAGAGCCCAGATAAACAGGAAGTCTTTCGAAAGGGATTAAGAAGCATCAGTCCTGAGAACTAAAAGGAACTGGAGGAAACCAACCGTTATATTCTCAGTAATGAGGGTTTTTAAGGATGACATTCTGCGGGGAGGATCCTTAATACACTTCTTTAAATACAGGATAAATCCTACTGTGTCCTTTACTAAATGTTTCCTTAATTGGTGTTGTCTGTTTCGAGGACTCGTTTCCTTTTCCTGCTTCTTCTTCTTCTTCTTCTTCTTCTTCTTCTTCTTCTTCTTCTTCTTCTTCTTCTTCTTCTTCTTCTTCTTCTTCTATCTTTCTTAGAATGAATTGTGGAATTCTATAAAACGCGAGAGTTGGTCATTGGATGCGTCCCAAAATGCCGTCCTTAGTAAGACTGGTTTTAATCTTATTCCAAACAGATTCCAAGACGTGATGGGCCTTCGTTTTCCAATACGTTCGTAGTCATGGGAACTGCCTGTTTATATATATATATATATATATATATATATATATATATATATATATATATATATATATATATATATATATATATATATATATATATACTGTATATATGTGTGTTTGTGTGTATGTGCGTACATACATTTTATATATAAATATATATATATATATATATATATATATATATATATATATATATATATATATATATATATATATATACACACATACATACATACATACATACATACATACATACATACATAGAAATAATCAACACACAATCACGTGTGGAACAGAAATAAATTTCCGACACATCAGGATCGAACACAGGTCTTTCAATTGAAAGGCAAGGGCGCTGCCCACTAGGCCATACAAGTCATAAAAGAAGTTGGAACCTGAGTGCCACTGCACACAAGGAATTCCTGGGCAAGGTAACTGCTTGCATACCAGCGTGTTTTCCCCAACTTCCCGACTCAGCAATGACCCAATTGACAGCATTTCATTCGAATTATCCCTTTTGAGTCAAAGGCACTGCACTCATGGGATAATTCGAATGAAATGCTGTCGATTGGGTCATTGCTGAATCGGGAAGTTGGGGAAAATACGGTGATATGCAAGCAGTTAGCTTGCCCAGGTAATTCCTTGTGTGCAGTGGCGCTCAGGTTCCAACTTCTTTTATGACTTGTATGGCCTAGTGAGCAAGCGCCCTTACCTTTCAATTGAAAGACCTGGGTTCGATCCTAATGTGAGTCAGAAATTTACATACATACATACATACATACACACATATATATATGTATGTATATATATATATATATATATATATATATATATATATATATATATATATATATATATCCATGGCGAAATCGATCGTCATATTTGCCTGGTTTTCTGACAATCATCATCGTCCATTTTGTCACATCAGCTGACAATTATGACGGTGTACCTTCTATCTCAATTTCCTGTAGAGCGTTTGTCATCCTTTCCCTTCATGTAGGAATGTCAATCAGTATCACGTGACTGTCAGTCCGTTACATTGACAGCAATCCTCCAGTATAAATGAATATAAAGCATTAAGCCCATTTGTAGCACAGGATAGCATTATAACCGTTAGAGGATTATTTAGTCGTAAATAAACATATAACGAAATATATAATTATTTGCCTGGTAAGATAATAATTATTAAAAGGCTTTGTTCAAATCATCAGTAATTTTTATATTCATTTTTCTGCATCTTAATTCAGCTTAATCTCTTCTGAGGTGCAGAGAGAGAGAGAGAGAGAGAGAGAGAGAGAGAGAGAGAGGGAGAGAGAGAGAGAGAGAGCATGCAACTGTATATCATCCTGAATGGCGAAAAAAAATTCTTGGTAATATTGATTTGCAAAACCATTGCTGATTTTCAATCGCGATGAAATTCTTTTTAGTCAAGGAAATGTAAAGGAAAATTGTATAGCGAAATTTACCGAAGATCCTCTAAATTCTCAATAAATTCACTACAATACAACCGATCAGCGAGTACTGCAATAGGAGGAATGCAACCGGAAATGCATTTCGTGAAAAATAAGAGAGAAAAAAGAAAATTAATGTCTTTACCTGCCAAGGATGAAATATATAAAAAAAAAACCATTCAAAATGTTTCATAAGAAATTATACATGCTCTAAAGGATATATCTATAATACTGGAAACCATTAATGATAACTTGAAGTTTTAAAAATCCTGATATTAGGAAATAATCCATGCTTTACATTAATGATAATTAGAAGCTTTCAGAAGGTTTCATAATAATAATTACATTACGTGATAACATATGCTTTAAACGATATTTGTAACACTGGAAAAC
>NC_089780.1:20932665-20937665 GCF_040412425.1 Macrobrachium rosenbergii
TTTCAGTTCCTTAGAGGGTTTAGGTGTGATGCAGTGACTCGGAAAGGAAAAGAGAGGGAGGGGTTCCATTGGTTACCATGACATCAAACGTCTACGGCTCAGAGAGAGAGAGAGAGAGAGAGAGAGAGAGAGAGAGAGAGAGAGAGAGAGAGAGAGAGAGAGAGACTAATTCTTTGACAACAATTACGTTATAACATTCGAGACGTTCAGTTACCAGGGATTTTTAACGCAATAAACTCATTTTAACATAGTTTTTTTGTTTGTTTTAGAAAAAGGAATAAATCCTGTGGAAGTTTGACATTATACTGCTTCCAATTACTATCTTAAATAATAATAGTAAATCTCTCTCAGTTGTTTTGGCGCTAAACACTTGTGATACATATCTAAAAAGTGTATTCAACTTACTTATCTAGGATTCAATATTTGTTAACAATAAATCTTAAACTAATAATTGTCGGAATAAAACCGTCATAGTAGAGAATAATTTCTCTCTTTCTTTGTGTAATTTTCGTGACGAATATAGCTAATAAAAAATCTAATTTCCTTTCTCCAACATCTTGCCAACAAGGGAAAGACTATACTTCAGGTGTCAAAATCACCTCGCAGAGAACATTCTGATTGTGACCATTTTACATCAAGTTTATTACATATGTAAAAACATATATTCAGGAACATTCTTATGAATTCCAAGTAAATCAACAAAGACAATAAAATCTTTACCCATTTCTTAATTTAGTATTTAAAGATTAAATCGCAAAAAATAAAATATATCTCGAGAACATGGTGGAAGACCATACCTCCACTGACGTTACAGAATTGCAGGCACGAAAAATAAGTTAGGGCTATTTCACCTCCCATTACAGCATTATCCAGTTAATGAAATGACAACGGACCACCTGCTGTGAAAGCAAATTACCCATTGGTTCGTGACCACCACCTGTGAAATCAGAACACCTGTCGACCAGCTGTGGCATTCAGTGTTGGGCGAATGACTAAGGAGGCTGGGTAATTTTGATAGCGAAGTTATAAAGGTTGCTTTAGGTGGTATAGTGATTTTGGGGTGATTTTCAAAAATTTATTAAGATTCATTTATTTGATATAGGTACCTTGTATCCGTACAATTATCGTTTTCCTTGTGGAATTCTGAGAACATCGACGAATATTTGCTGCGTCACGATGGTTTTTTCAGATGAATTAGCTGAACTTTATGTAGAATAAATTTTGTTCGTGAATTAATTTTACAGTATGAAGTGCATTGAATTTTACGTAGAATAAGTAAGAAGAATGGATTTTACTTTATGAAAGACACTTAAATTAAATAGATGCGATTCCATTTACATAAACATTTCAAACTGTGGCATTGGGAATCTGTCGCTTCAGTGATAAAAAAAAATTCCGAAGGATTTATTGAAATTTACCTATTTAGTGAGGTCCCTTGTATCAATACAGTTCTCGTTTTCCTTGTGGAATTTTGAGAACATCGACGAATATTTGCTGCGCTCACGATGGTTTTTCAGATGAATTAGCTGAATTTTAAGTAGGATAAGTTAGAAGATTTTTAGTTTTATGTAAAAGAAAACTATTCTGTCCGTACTTTCTCTGTCCGCCCTCAGATCTTAAAAACACCTGAGCCTAGAGGGCTGCAAATTGGTATGTTGATCATCCACCCTTCAATCATCAAACATACCGAATTGCAGCCCTCCAGCCTCAGGTTGAAGTTAGCTATGATCGTGCGTCTGGCAACGATATAGGACAGGCCACCACCGAGCCGTGGCTGAAAGCTTTATGGGCTGCGGCTCATACAGCATTAGAAGCTGCACAGAAAACTCGTTTGCGCCGAAGAAACTTCGGTGCATATTTTACTTGTTACTTCATGAAATACAATTAAATAGATGCCATTCCATTTACATTAACATTTCAAAACTGTGGCATTTGTTAAGAAATGATAAAGCTTATGACTTTACTCTTCCCATCTGGTACAGAAATAAGACTGTTTCTCCATTGGTAATGGAAAAATTTACGAAGCTAATACGTCATACACTAGGGTTTAGTGCACTGTGATACTTCTCAAATATACTGATTAAATGGAGCGGGAAAGTCTCAGAAAATGTATGCAATTTTGGAAAAAATGCTCCAAAAATAAACTGTCCAATAACAAAAATAATTCTCAGTCATAAACAGGTATTGGTTCCGTCGAGTTTCGTGCAAACAATATTGCAGTATTTGTCGACAGAACAATTACTCACAAGGCGTCCACGAAATTATAAAACATCCTCCGTCGCCTAAGAATATTCCATGAAAGAAAAATGTATCTTCTCAGCAAAAACCTTCACACAGACCAAAGGGAATTCGAGTAGAATGCGTCGTAATGGTATCGTAAATTTGGGAGCTCAGTCCTATTACGACATCCTGAGGAGGTTTTTAACGTCCTGCAACTTTACTTTGGGGTCCTAAGGGCCATATTAGGCGCGGGGGATAATCTTCCCCAAAGTCTGTTGATATTTGTAGAGTGAAAGGGAAATGATAGTGGGGGTCTCCAAACGAGTATCTTTTTTTCGCACATTTTATGCAAATTTAGGTTTTTTCTTCATATTTTAGGACACGTTCAGGTTATAAAAAAATTATTATTATTATTATTATTATTATTATTATTATTATTATTATTATTATTATTATTATTCTGGAATCATCTTTATTATTATTATTATTATTATTATTATTATTATTATTATTATTATTATTATTCTGGAATCATCTTTATTATTATTATTATTATTATTATTATTATTGAATTTTTTTCAATCTCAGTCATTCTATTCGACTGGGTGGTATTTATAGTGTCGGGTTCCGGGCTGCATCCTGCCCCCTTAGGAGTCCATCACTTTTCTCAATATGTGCGCTATTTCTAATAGCATGCTTTTCTGCATGAGTCCTGGAGCTACTTCGGCATCTAGTTTTTCCAGGTTCCTTTTCAGGGATCTTGGCATCGTGCCTAGTGTTCCTATGATTATGGATACAATTTCCACTGGCATATCCCAAATCCTTTTTATTTCTATTTTCAGGTCTTGATACTCTGGCGTCCCATGGTACTGCGACAGCAGTGAGTGATACTTTCTTTTTGATTTTGTCAATCAGCGTCACGTCTGGTCTACTGGCACGCATCACCCTATCTGTTCTGATACCATAGTCCCAGAGGATCTTTGCCTGATCGTTTTCTTTCACTCCCTCGGGTTGGTGGTTGTACCACTTATTACTGCAAGCTAGCTGGTGTTTCTTGCACAGGCTCCAGTCGAGGGTTTTTGCTACTGAATCATGCCTCTCTTTGTACTGGTTCTGTGCAAGCGCCGGACATTCGCTTGCTATGTGGTTTATGCCCTCGTCTTTCATATTGCACTTCCTGCATATGGGTGAGATGTTATTTCCATCTATTGTTCTTTGGACATATCTGGTTCTTAGGGCCTGATCTTGTGCCGCTGTTAGCATTCCTTCTGTTTCCTTCTTGAGTTCTCCCCTCTGTAGGCATTGCCATGTTTCATCGCTGGCCAGTTCTTTTATCTGTCTCGTGTACTGTCCATGCGTTGGTTTGTTGTGTCATTCCTCTGTTCTATTTTTCATTCTCCTTTCTCTGTATATTTCTGGGTCTCCGTCTACTTTTATCAGTCCTCCTCCTCCCCCTCCTCCCCCTCCTTATTATATTATTATTATTATTATTATTATTATTATTATTATTATTATTATTATTATTATTATTATTATTATTATTATTATTATTATTCTTTGGTTCTTTTACAGATTCACCAAAACTTGACTTCGAGCATTTTCATAAATGAGAGCCAACAGCACAATTTTTCTTCCCACCGATTATTCTTTAATAATAATAATAATAATAATAATAATAATAATAATAATAATAATAATAATAATAATAATAATAATAATAATAATAATAATAATAAACAGACCCTTTCATTTCGCTCGTTCTTTAGATCTTAATTTTATAGGTTCAACTTTCAGAGATGTCTTATTTCAAGATTTTTTTCCCCATTAGAATTAAGAAATTATAGTTTAAAAATTCTGGGCAGCAACATAGAACAGAAACAAAGAAGCCGAAGGAACCCTAAAAATACTCCAAAGTAATGCCTACAGTGTGCCAGGCGAGGATCACTAGTGGCTCTAACCCTCTACGGAGGGCCAGTTATCAGCTGATTGGCCAAGTTTTACTGCTTATTGCGAGTAATATTTGGGGTGTGCCAAGTAGCCATAACGTCCCATCTGGTAATTCCACGCTGACGGTTCCCGGATGTTAGTGCGATTCATGTTGTGTAGCTGTTCTGGGTGTAATAATAATAATAATAATAATAATAATAATAATAATAATAATAATAATAATAATAATAATAATAATAATAATAATAATAGCGAATAGTGATAGCATACTTTCAAAATTCTTTATAGAGTATTCAGTGTTAGATCGAGGAAAATCCCCTACATAAAAAAATGGTATAATCAATAATAATAATAATAATAATAATAATAATAATAATAATAATAATAATAATAGTGAATGGTGATAGCATACATTAAAAATTCTTTATAGGGTATTCAGTGTTAGATCGAGTAAAATCCCCTACATATAAAAAGACATAAACAACAGCAACAACAACAACAACAACAACAATAATAATAATAATAATAATAATAATAATAATAATAATAATAATAATAATAATAATAATAACGAATAGTGATAGCACACATTCAAAATTTTTTATAGAGTATTCATTGTTAGATCGAGGAAAATCCCCTACATAGAAAAATGGCATAACCAACAACAACAACAACAACATTAATAATAATAATAATAATAATAATAATAATAATAATAATAATAATAATAATAATAATAATAATAATAATAATAATAGCGAATAGTGATATCATACATTCAAAATTCTTTGTAGAGTATTGTTAGATCGAGGAAAATCCCTTACATAGAAAAA
>NC_089780.1:20942665-20945165 GCF_040412425.1 Macrobrachium rosenbergii
CCTGAAGTAGGATCTCTCGAGCTTCAGCTATAAAGTAATATAAAAATTCTTCTTCTTCCTCCTCTTCGTCTTCATCTCCTCCTCCTCCTCGTCCTCCTCCTCCTCCTCCTCCTCCTTCTTCTTCTTCTTCTTCTTCTTCTTCTTCTTCTTCTTCTTCTTCTTCTTCTTCTTCTTCTTTTTAAACGAATCTCGACGTTTTCAGATAGAACCTGAGAGAGAGAGAGAGAGAGAGAGAGAGAGAGAGAGAGAGAGAGAGAGAGAGAGAGAGAGAGAGAGAGAGAGGTTATTAACAGAATAATGATTTTTAAAAGATTATTTTTATATATTCCACAAAGCAAACAACTACAGAAAGACAGCATAGCATTCTCAGTAGTTAAAGCCCATATATGTATATATTATATATATATATATATATATATATATATATATATATATATATATATATATATATATATATATACTGTATATATATATATATATATATATATATATATATATATATATATATATATATATATATATATATATATATATATAGTGTATATATACTGTATATATATACAGTGTATATATGGACTTTAACTACTGAGAATGCTGTGTTGTCTTGCTGTAGTTGTTTGCTTTGTGGAATATGTGTGTGTGTGTGTGTGTGTGTATGTGTGTGTATGTGTGTGTGTGTGTGTGTAATACAACGATACAGCGATACCCCGTGGAGTTATGATGTGGAAAAGGTAAAAACATCAAGCTCTCGATGACATGAGGTAGTCTTCGCTATTTGAACATTCTAACAATAACATTTTCTTGAATATCAGGGAAGAAGGATACTGTTTTCCACACCATAAAGATCCTCAATGACTTGCATTTAAATATGAGGTAGTAAAGTAAATTTCAAAGCCAAGAAATAAAAAGATGGCCACAAAAGTAAGTGTGGACAAAGGTGCAATCCTTGTGTCCCTGTGACCAAAATACCATTTCGCTCCTAATGCTGGCTGGGACCCAGAAGGCTTATTGTTCTACTTCCTGGTCAAACTAGGCCTTCCAGGAGAACACTACAATAATGGTCACTGCTCTCTCTCTCTCTCTCTCTCTCTCTCTCTCTCTCTCTCTCTCTCTCTCTCTCAAGAAAACTATAATAATGTTCAGTGCATATGTAAATGGCATTCTCTCTCTCTCTCTCTCTCTCTCTCTCTCTCTCTCTCTCTCTCTCTCTCTCTCTCTCTCTCTCTCTCAAGAAAACTGTAATAATGTTCAGTGTATATGTAAATGGCATTCTCTCTCTCTCTCTCTCTCTCTCTCTCTCTCTCTCTCTCTCTCAAGAAAACTATAATAATGTTCACAGTATATCAGTAAATAGCATTCTCTCTCTCTCTCTCTCTCTCTCTCTCTCTCTCTCTCTCTCTCTCTCTCTCTCTCTCTCTCTCTCTCTCAAGAAAAGTATAATAATGTCCACAGTATATCAGTAAATAGCATTCTCTCTCTCTCTCTCTCTCTCTCTCTCTCTCTCTTTCTCTCTCTCAAGAAAACTGTAATAATGTTCACAGTATATCAGTAAATAGCATTCTCTCTCTCTCTCTCAAGAAAACTATAATAATGGTCACAATATCTCAGTGAATAGCATTATCTCTCTCTCTCTCTCTCTCTCTCTCTCTCTCTCTCTCTCTCTCTCTCTCTCTCTCTCAAGAAAACTGTAATAATGTTCACAGTATATCAGTAACAGCATTCTCTCTCTCTCTCTCTCTCTCTCTCTCTCTCTCTCTCTCTCTCTCTCTCTCTCTCTCTCTCTCAAGAAAACTATAATATGTCCACAGTATATCAGTAAATAGCATTCTCTCTCTCTCTCTCTCTCTCTCTCTCTCTCTCTCTCTCTCTCTCTCTCTCCCTCTCTCTCTCAAGAAAACTATAATAATGTTCACAGTGTATCAGTAAATAGCATTCTCTCTCTCTCTCTCTCTCTCTCTCTCTCTCTCTCTCTCTCAAGAAAACTAGAATAATGTTCACAGTATCTCAGTAAATAGCATTCTCTCTCTCTCTCTCTCTCTCTCTCTCTCTCTCTCTCTCAAGAAAACTAGAATAATGTTCACAGTATCTCAGTAACATTCTCTCTCTCTCTCTCTCTCTCTCTCTCTCTCTCTCTCTCTCTCTCTCTCTCTCTCAAGAAACTATAATAATGTTCACAATACCTCAGTAAATAGCATTCCCCTCTCTCTCTCTCTCTCTCTCTCTCTCTCTCTCTCTCTCTCTCTCTCTCTCTCTCAAGAAAAATATATTAATGGTCACAATATTTCAGTATATAGCATACTCTCTCTCTCTCTCTCTCTCTCTCTCTCTCTCTCTCTCTCTCTCTCTCTCTCAAGAAAACTGTAATAGTGGTCACAATATCTCACTAAATAAGCATTCTCTCTCTCTCTCTCTCTCTCTCTCTCTCTCTCTCTCTCTCTCTCTCTCTCTCTCATCACCATACTCCTTCCAGCTTGTTAAAATGCTTTGGTAATGAGTCACT
>NC_089780.1:20955165-20960165 GCF_040412425.1 Macrobrachium rosenbergii
GGACCCTCTAATTTTGTTTGCTTATAAACTCGCTAGAGCAATCCAAACACTTGTGCGAGTTTTCTCACGGGAGGGTGAGAAGTTGGGTCAATATTCGTGTGTCGTGAAATTTCTTTTATGATTTTTAATTCTTCCCTGGATTGTTTTATCATTATGTAAATACTTGACGTTTTCGTGTCGTCGATGATGCCTTTCATTTGCAATTTTACAGTGATTGTTTTTTATTTGCAGTCCGATATCTAATGTTTATTGTTAATTCACTATTGTGTATTTAGAAACAGCTGGCTTATATGGTGTACCCCAGTACCTTTATATGGTTTCTTTTATCTCTCAAAGCCATTTTTATTTTCGTCAAGACCTTTTTTTGAGTACCCAGTAACTTATTACTTCTTATGCCACTCTTTATTTTAAATGATACCCTTTTATTGAACAATCTTTTACACATGTTTTCACTCATTTGCCATTTATTGCACTCTTATTTTGATAAAACCTCCTTTTTATATCAAGCATCTTTTTCATTCATACATTGAAGAAGCAATTTTTTTCCTTTGTGCCTTTAACTAGAACTCTTTTACTTCTGCAAAGAGATTTTCGCCTATTTTCAGTCGTCCTTTAAAACTCATTTACCAACATAACCATCTCCCATCATGAATACCTAGTTACCATTCCTTAAACCTTTCAGCCATCTTTTATGAACTCATTTTCCAACATGACCGTCTCCCTTCATGAATACCCAGTTACCATTCCTTAAACCTTTCAGCTATCTTTTATGAACTCATTTACCAACATGACCGTCTCCCTTCATGAATACCCAGTTACCATTCCTTAAACCTTTCAGCCACCTTTTATGAACTCATTTACCAACATGACCGTCTCCCTTCATGAATACCCAGTTACCATTCCTTAAACCTTTCAGCCACCTTTTATGAACTCATTTACCAACATAACCATTTCCCATCTTTAATACACGATTACCATTCCTTAAACCTTTCAGCCATCTTTTATGAACTCATTTACCAACATAACCATCTCCCATCATGAATACAAAGTTACCATTCCTTAAACCTTTCAGCCATCTTTTATGAACTCATTTGCCAACATAACCATCTCCCATCTTTAATACCCAGTTACCATTCCTTAAACCTTTCAGCCATCTTTTATGAACTCATTTACCAACATGACCATCTCCCATTTTGAATACCCAGTTACCATTCCTTAAACCTTTCAGCCATCTTTTATGAACTCATTTACCAACATAACCATCTCCCATCATGAATACCCAGTTACCATTCCTTAAACCTTTCAGCCATCTTTTATGAACTCATTTACCAACATGACCATCTCCCATTTTGAATACCCAGTTACCATTCCTTAAACCTTTCAGCCATCTTTTATGAACTCATTTACCAACATGACCATCTCCCATTTTGAATACCCAGTTACCATTCCTTAAACCTTTCAGCCATCTTTTAAGAACTCATTTACCAACATGACCATCTCCCATCTTGAATACCCAGTTACCATTCCTTAAACCTTTCAGCCATCTTTTATGAACTCATTTACCAACATAACCATCTCCCATCTTTAATACCCAGTTACCATTCCTTAAACCTTTCAGCCATCTTTTATGAACTCATTTACCAGCATGGCCATCTACCATCTTGAGTACAAAATTACTATTCCTTAAACCTTTCAGCCATCTTTTAAGAACTCATTTACCAACATGACCATCTCCCATCTTGAATACCCAGTTACCATTCCTTAAACCTTTCAGCCATCTTTTATGAACTCATTTACCAACATAACCATCTCCCATTTTGAATACCCAGTTACCATTCCTTAAACTTTTCAGCCATCTTTTATGAACTCATTTACCAACATGACCATCTCCCATTTTGAATACCCAGTTACCATTCCTTAAACCTTTCAGCCATCTTTTATGAACTCATTTACCAACATGACCATCTCCCATCTTGAATACCCAGTTACCATTCCTTAAACCTTTCAGCCATCTTTTATGAACTCATTTACCAACATAACCATCTCCCATCATGAACACCCAGTTACCATTCCTTAAACCTTTCAGCCATCTTTTATGAACTCATTTACCAACATGACCATCTACCATCTTGAGTACAAAATTACTATTCCTTAAACCTTTCAGCCATCTTTTAAGAACTCATTTACCAACATAACCATCTACCATCTTGAATAAACAATTACCGTTCCTGAAGCTTTTCCTTAACACAAATGCAGATCTGAGAAACTTCGTATAACCTCCATTGCCTCCGATAACATTCCTCCTTAGCCCGAGACCCAATCATCGTGAACTGTATTGCCCTACGATAGCCAAAACATAATGGTGAAAAGTTTAGCCATTTGCCTCCTTCCACGAGTAATACAATTCGAACACAAGCATCATTGCATAAATGACTCCATTAAATCGCGCGGAAAGTTTGCCCCGGAAAATTATGGGAGCGGAAAAATATGGCCCCTCTTTGCCAGGAATCCAAATTTCAGAGTGTTGCTAATATGGCGTAAATTGTGCGGAATCGCGATGAATTGGGTACAACGTGCGAGAAAATTGCCCAGGTATTGTTCCTTTATACTGCCCTAAAATGGAAGACTGCAGTTTCTGCAAAAATACAAAACTGAGAAAAATGGTAGATACTGCAGCTTTCCCTTGCTTTACTACTGATTTTGCAGATGCTGCAAATGGGACCCCCTAAATAAAGCATTGAAGAATCATTCTGAAACTGCAGTAACTTGTGTATTAGTGTTCCACGAGCCCAATAGATGGCATATCTCAATTTCGAAAATTTTGCAGGTACTGCAGTTTTCCATTTTAAGGCCGTATATTTTGATAGCCACTGAGGTTTTGTTTGATAACTGGTTAACGTATTGCTTTGATTTTGCCGGTAACTTCAGTCTGTGGTGAGGACGTGAGATCTTTTAGGAATTGCCTTCATAGTAAGATTATTGAGTATGTTAATTGTAAAATATGAAAAAATCTAACAGCGAAACAGACAAGACTCAATAACTTTACTATTATTATTATTATTATTATTATTATTATTATTATTATTATTATTATTATTATTATTATTATTATTATTATTATTATTATTATTATTATTATTCAGAAGATGGACCCTATTCATGTGGAACAAGCCTAAGTGTGCCATTGACTTAAAATTCAAGTTTCCAAAGAATACGGTGTTCATTTGAAAGAAGTAACAGAAAGTAACAGGAAATGTAGAAAGAGGAGATCAGCTGTTAGAAAAGAATAAATAATTAAATAATGCAATACGAGAAGTCATCTAAATAATTGATTCGTGAGGAGAACGAGCTAAACATTTGCGAATTAATGAAAAGATACTATCAGTGAATTTCTGTTTCTCCTTGAGAGGGAATTGAATAGAAGAATATGGTTTTAAAACAGATCAAGCTATCAGTCAATCGATCATTAAGACTGTTAGTAAATGAATATATCATAGATGATTCCGCAAGAAATATTCAAATTGCTGCTTGACAGATACATAGATAGACAAACGAACATATATGAATATATATATATATATGTGTGTGTGTGTGTATGTATATATATATATATATACATACATATATTATATATATATATATATATATATATATATATATATATATATATATATATATATATATATATATATATATATATATATATATATATATATATATATATATATATATATATATATATATATATATATATATATATATATATATATATATATATATATGTGTGTGTGTGTGTGTGTGTGTGTGTGTGTGTGTGTGTGTGTGGTGTGTAAATATATATTGTAAACTAATACACTTTACTACATTGCACAAAGGTTCCAAGTTGATTACAATAACTGGTAATTAACTCCCGTAATTATGCTTCGACGGGTATCCATCACGGTAAGATGAACCTCATACGAGAATGATAATTAATCATTCCAAAGAAACCTTTGTGAGAATCGCATTGAAATCATTGGAAATCACAGCTCACTAGCCATGGCTTATCAATATTAAAAGAATGGTGACCTGTCTCGCCAAACGAGAATTTGATTTCATAATTCAATATTAAGAGGTGACCCGTCTTTTGTTCTAGCAGAGTTCGGTTTGATTATTCATTATTAAAAGGCTCCTGTCTTTAATTATTCCCTATTGAAAGGTGGCCTGTCTTCCACAAAATCAAAGTTTGGTTTAATTATTCTTTATTAAACGGCAACCTGTCTTTAATTATTCATTTTTAAAAGGCTCCTGTCTGTAATTATTCACTATTGAAAGGTGACCTGTCTTCCACTAAATTAAAGTTTGGTTTAATTATTCTTATTAAACGGCAACCTGTCTTTAATTATTCATTATTAAAAGGAGACCTGTCTCCCACTAAACAAGAATTTGATTTAATTATTCATTATTAGAAGGAGACCTGTCTTCTGTTGAAGCAGAGTTCGGTTTGATTGTTCATTATTAAAAGGCTCCTGCCTGTAATTATTCAATATTAAAAGGTGACCTGTCTTCCACTAAATAAAAGTTTGGTTTAATTATTCATTATGGAATGGTGACCTGTCTTCCACGAAATTAGAGCCCCGTTTAATTTTTCATTATTAAAAGTTGACCTGTGTTTCTCAAAATCAAAGTTCTTTGGATTATTCATTACTAAACTAGATCAGAGTTCGGTGTAATTATTCAGCATTAAAAGGTGACCTGTCTCACTAAATCGAGGCTCCTGAAGATCGGGATTTCCTTGTGGTTGTAAATCCTATAATTCAGTAAAAGTATTAGAAAATTATAGGTCCCTGAGAAGCGACAAAAGCAAAAAAAAAAAAAAATACAAAAAAAAAAAAATATTGCAAACTTATAGGTCCGTGAGAAGGAATAAAAGCAAAAAAAAAAAGTATTACAACCAAATAGGTCCCTGAGAAACGACAAAAGCAAAAAAAAAAAAAAATTATTACAACCATATAGGTCCC
>NC_089780.1:20965165-20967665 GCF_040412425.1 Macrobrachium rosenbergii
GCTGATGTCTGGTCACTTTTCAGATTGATATTTTATATTTTGTTTGTTTGTTTGTTTATTTTTGATTTGTATGTTTGTACATTTTTTTTTATTTATCTCTTTAATTATCTATTCATTCTGTAGGAGCGTAAAATGTATATGTTTTCAGTTTGATAACGAATACTTTTTTTTTTTTTTGCGCGTAGCATTTGATTCTTTCCTTATTTTTGCTAATTAATTTTCTTATTTTGAAAGCCTTTGGTAGTATTAAAGCTGAAGAGCTAAATTTAGGATTGAACGATTAGCGGAAAATATAACGCGTCCTTTTGTAAAAGAATAACTAGTATATAACTTCTAATAGCATCGAAAGGTATACCTGAAATAAGACTCCGGAGCCCATTTGCCCGAAACCTGTTGTTAAACTCTACGGGATACACACGCCATATTTAACTAACTTTTTCTGTTATATAGACAATAAAAACTGCTGTACGCACGCTACTGATGTATTTCTCTCCACCAAAATATGTACACTGGCCAATTATTGTCCAATATTGACGTTGAAGAGAAAAGAATGATACGGAAAATTAGGATAATTCAATATAAAGTTACTCAAATGATGCAGCCATCCTCTTTAACACGTGTTAAAGAGAGTGTCTACTTCCTTCCAATAATAATAATAATAATAATAATAATAATAATAATAATAATAATAATAATAATAATAATAATAATAATAATAATAATAAGAGAGATAGAGGTGCGTCATAATATATGAGAGGAATATAGTGGAGAAAACAGTACAAAACAGTACAAAGAAGAGAGAAATATGGGCCCAAACTCTTGACATTTAAAAAATAAAATTACCTAGGGCTTATTTTTTGTCCTCTGCTTTGACTGCCGGAAAATCCAAATTATTTACGCAAGCGAGGTCAAAGGTTTATTCGGCCTTTATAAGCAATTCCTTATTTCTCCCTTAGGCGATAATTAACACGGATCCTTATCGCCTCCAGGGACGAAATAAGGATTAATTTGGCTTTCGTGAGGGATGGTGGATGATAATGTGACAGAGTACAGGATAAAAATATGGCTTCTTTTAAACAGGAAGAAAGAGAAAGTAGAAAAGGGTAAGAACAATGTACGTAGGGTATACAGGATTACATCATATTAAGAAATATATAAACATCTTATACACTGATTTTCTTATGTTATTTTAAATTTGATTAGTGATTTTAAGCTATTAACTGTCGTCTGCTACTTAAAATAAAAACACATACTGGCTACATTTACCAGAGAGATTTCAAAGTGTGGTTCTGAATCAACAATCAGGGTGTTTATCTTCAGTCACCTCTTTTACGAGAACCGTTTAGTGATAGAAAATGATCTGATACTTAAAAATTTTATTATTGCATTGAAATATGTCGTAATTAGACAAATACTCAGCTGCCAAACTTGATTTTAGTCGTTACTGTTGTGGTTTTTGTTAGAGTGGGTTGACATGAGTTGCCCTTGCGTAACAACTGTTATTAATTGATTATATTCACTGAAGAATAGAATTCCTTTTTCACGTAACTCATCAGTTTATCCAAAATTAAACTTCAGTTTTCTTTAGAGCATATTTCTTCCTTTTTAGTTTCCTTCCTGAGCCTTTTTTGACAGAAACACTTGTCTCTTTATATTTCTATAATTTTCCTCTCTAAATACAAGGTTTTTTTCTTCTTTTTGTGTTAAAATTCTGAGGAATTCATAATCACACTCAAAAATGGCAGAAAAAGAAGAAGAAGAAGGAGAAGAATAAACAAAAACTTTGGATCACCACGTAACATATACAACACCTACAGGAGATTTTTGAAAAAAAAAAAAAAAAAAAACTGACGGGCATTAGGAGCATATGCTACCAACACAGGATTTTGAGAAAGTTTTCTGAGCCACAAAAAAAAAGCACTCTTCCTCTCGGTGTTAAGGCGTAACATTCATATTCTCTCTCTCTCTCTCTCTCTCTCTCTCTCTCTCTCTCTCTCTCTCTCTCTCTCTCTCTCTCTCTCTCTCTCCAATGGCTGTTGAAATTTCGACTTTCAATTTCAACTTTTTATGTTTCTAGCAAATTCTCCTGACCTGGTGTACCTCTCTCTCTCTCTCTCTCTCTCTCTCTCTCTCTCTCTCTCTCTCTCTCTCTCTCTCTCTCTCTCTCTCTCCAATGGCTGTTGAAATTTTGACTTTCAATTTCAACTCTTTATGTTTCTAACAAATTCTCCTGACCTGGTGTACCTCTCTCTCTCTCTCTCTCTCTCTCTCTCTCTCTCTCTCTCTCTCTCTCCAATGGCTGTTGAAATTTCGACTTTCAATTTCAACTTTTATGTTTCTAGCAAATTCTCCTGACCTGGTGTACCTCTCTCTCTCTCTCTCTCTCTCTCTCTCTCTCTCTCTCTCTCTCTCTCTCTCTCTCTCTCTCTCTCTCTCTCTCTCCAATGGCTGTTGAAATTTCGACTTTCAATTTCAACTCTTTATGTTTCTAGCAAATTCT
>NC_089780.1:20972665-20990165 GCF_040412425.1 Macrobrachium rosenbergii
GTGACACGACTGTCTTTTTATATGAATGACAAAATGCTCTACTCGAATTTCGTTGTGAAATAAAAACATCAATTAAGTGCACGGCATTCCTTTTATTCATATTCAGCTATACATTTTTTCGTGGTATACTCGTGTTTGCCTGAATGATAAAATTTCCGAGAGAGAAATGAATATTCAGGTTGATTCATCACTTGAATTTTTTCTTGCGTGAGTAACGGGAAGGTGATATAAAATACCCCTGTTTTACAGGAAAAATATTCTGAAATATTTGGTAATATTAGGAAGTGTGTCACGAAGGATAATAGCTGGATTAAAAAATGAAAATTGTAATATCACGAGGGATATTAGCTGGATTAAAAAATAAATTAAAAAGGCAGATTATAAATACTATAATTCAGCTGTATATATCAAATATTATTTTTTTTTTATTCCATTCCCCTCATGTATTCATGTAAATTTGCGAAGGCCATCAAATATAAATATTCATGAAGCACGAGCTTTGATTTCATGCAGATAACCTAAACCTAAACTGAGATCTGTTTCAATATCCATTCCCCTTGTCATATAAATCTACCCCTCCTCGATATGCACGTGTTTACGACTTGGTAAATCCTGCAGAAATCTTTCAAACTCCCTTCAGTGGAACTTATCACACCGTAAGTGTCCACCTCATAGAAATAGACTCCTGGCTTTATTCACATTCATACTGACACGTAAATTACAAAGCCTTCTCTAAGATGTCCCTACTGTGTTTTATATTAAAAAAAAAGTTCAGTCGTGATTTTACTCAGATTTCGCAAATTCGTTGTCTCCGGCTCCCTTCTCCGGGTGAAATTTATTGAAAGCGTTTCTCCCTGTTAGTGGAATATCTCCAGATTCAATGGAAATTCGCCAGCCCCCTCCATTTTGAAATGATTCCTTCCCCTTTCCTTTTCAGCAAGAAGGATTTTTCAATATCCTTTGTCATTTGTCGTCAGTCGTTGAGGATAAAGATCAGTTCTTTTCTTGCGTCTTTGTAGAACGTTTGGTAGGTACGACACCTGATGAAGTGTATCTGTCATTTGACAGACAGTTAAAAAAAATGTTAATTTATCAAGTGAGCTATGCCAGGATTTAGTGATGTCTGTAGATCTTGGGACAATTACTTGCAAGTGTAAACGTTTTGTTTATTCCTCAATTAAAAATTTAAAAGGATATATATGAAAGTTGTTACTTAGAAGTGTTGTATTTTGGCATAAGTGTTATTCCCATCGAGGTAACAGATTTGTCAATATTGCGCCGTCTAAAATTATGTATAAACTCCTTTTAACCGGATTATATAAAGTTGTAAAGGTGTGTAAATTCCCGCATGGTTAGTTTTTAATGAATTATAAAAGAAAATGTACATCGTATAAAGGCATGCAATGGGCTCCTGTCCAATTTTTAATCTCGGAAATTATCAGCAACAGCGTAATAAAACTTCTCTGACATGAAAAACTTAAAGTTGATATTCTGTAATAGAATTTTTCTTTTCCTTTGTTAGGGGTTTGGGGAGTTAGTATTGGGAGTCTTATAACAATCCCATTAATTCAAAGTAATGCATAACCTCCAGTCTTCTTAAAAATTCAAATATCAAAGCAATATTACCAGTAAATACAAACCGGAAAACTAAGACCAGCTCAGAGTCATCAGTCAGCCCCAAACAATTTGGCAGGAGGCTCCATAAAACTTCCAGTGCCCTGGAAAAGAGGGAGTGCCAGAATTTGGCACTAACAGGAACCTGACCTTTCATCTCCGGCATATTTCTCGACGGTTCTGTTTCGGTGGGAATGTACAAGCAGTTATTGTTCACGCTCGCAATTTCTCCAGCCTGTCTTCTATTTTTAAGTAATTTTCGATTGTAGTGTTTCATTTTGTTCACTATCAAATGTCGGGTTAGGGATGTCAGCATTGAATTTTATTTTTGTGATGTGATAGTTAATAGGTTTTGTATTTGCAGAATAGCTATGCTCATTTGTTAGTTTTTTTTTTAAGGTATTTTGAGTTATAAAATCTTCAGAAAATCCAGGCTTTAGATTATGAAGTCTTCAGAAAGCCAAGCTTTAAGTTACTAAGTCTTAAAAAAAACCAAGGCTTTAGATTATAAAGTCTTCAGAAAATCCAAGCTCTAGATTATAAAGTATTCAGAAAATCCATGATTTACTAGTAGATTATAAAGTCTTCAGAAAATCTAAGCTTTAGATTGTGAAGCCTTCAAATAATCCAGGCTTTAGATTATAAAGTCTTCAGAAAAGCCAAGCTTTAGATCATAAAGTCTTCAGAAAATCCAGGATTTAGATTATAAAGTCTTCAGAAAATCCAAGCTTTAGATTATAAAGTATTCAGAAAATCCAGGATTTAGATTATAAAGTCTTCGGAAAATCCAAGCTTTAGATTGTAAAGTCTTCAAATAATCCAGGCTTTAGATTATAAAGTTTTCAGAAAAGCCAAGCTTTAGATCATAAAGTCTTCAGAAAATCCAGGATTTAGATTATAAAGTTTTCAGGAAGTCCAAGCTTTTGATTATAGTCTTCAAATAATCCAGGCTTTAGATTATAAAGTCTTCAGAATAGCTTTAAATGAAACACTTTTGTGTATCTTTTGAATCTCATTTGCAACTGTAGGAAATTGAAACGCCTAAAGTATAATGTCGTCTTTGAATAATCTCTTCACGCTGTCATGAACAAGACTGTGCAAATTGGATTCATCAGAATTTCCATCAAATCATCACGGAAAGATTGATTTATTTTTAGAATTTAATTGCACCAAAGAATCTTTTGTCGGGCGTGGCAATAATGAAAGTTTTTTCATTAAAGGAAATCAAAGGCTGTCTAGGTAATTGGCCAGTTGAAATGAAATCAGTTTTAATGGCCATCTGAGTACCAGTTCGATCAAGAGTTCGTTTATAGTGATTTCAGTCTCTCTCTCTCTCTCTCTCTCTCTCTCTCTCTCTCTCTCTCTCTCTCTCTCTCTCTTGGTAGTTCTCGGGGGTGGGGTGGGTGGGGTGAGAAGCTGTACGTAAATCTAATTTTTTCGGTTTGTTGAGGTAGGTTTGAAAATTATATATTTTCATAGCTTTCATTTACACATTTAGTAACTGTAACTGAGTTGAATTAACACACTCTCTCTCTCTCTCTCTCTCTCTCTCTCTCTCTCTCTCTCTCTCTCTCTCTCTCTCTCTCTCTCTCTCTCTCTCTCTCTCTATATATATATATATATATATATATATATATATATATATATATATATATATATATATGTATGTATGTATATATATGTACAGTATGTATATACATTATATATGTATATATATGTGTGTGTGTGTGTATACACGGAATGTAAAACAATCCACGCAGTATATGAAAACGGAGGACAGAATTCATTTCACGTATTCATTATGACTTCGATTTAAACTGCACGAGTGTTTGCAACAGCATCAAAAGATTTGAAAAAATTCAATGCATCCGAACAAATTGGCTTTATGTTCTTTCTCTCTCTCTCTCTCTCTCTCTCTCTCTCTCTCTCTCTCTCTCTCTCTCTCTCTCTCTCTCTCTCTCTCTCTCTCCAGTGGCTGTTGACATTTCGACTTTCTTTTATATTTTACAGCAAACTCTCCTGACTTAGTGCACATTCTCTCTCTCTCTCTCTCTCTCTCTCTCTCTCTCTCTCTCTCTCTCTCTCTCTCTCTCTCTCTCTCTCTCTCTCTCACATGGCTGTTGATATTTCGGCTTGTATTTATATGTCTAGCCGAGCTCTTCTGACCTACAATACGTCTCTCTCTCTCTCTCTCTCTCTCTCTCTCTCTCTCTCTCTCTCTCTCTCTCTCTCTCTCTCTCTCTCTCTCCAATGGCAGTTGATATTTCGGCTTGTTCTATATTTTAACCAAGCTTTTCTGATCTACACAGAGAGAGAGAGAGAGAGAGAGAGAGAGAGAGAGAGAGAGAGAGAGAGAGAGAGAGAGAGAGAGAAATCTAGTGGTGGACCAACACCTACCGTCTTGACCTTTGACCTTTCGCAACGAACGTGACTCGCGATCGTGGTTGCAACTCACTCTTAAACCCTTCTTAAGGGGCACGTAATATCTTCTTTTTTTTTTTTTACCCACAATCCCAAGCCTCTCCTGCTGCCATCACTGCATTCTTCTTCTCCCTCTTCCCTGTTCTTTCTTCTTCTTCTACTTCTTCTTCTTCTTCTTCTTCTTCTTCTTCTTCTTCTTCATCTTCTTCTTCTTCTTCTTCTTTTCATGGACGAGTCAAGGGCCCTTCAAGAGCAAAGCCTCGTTCGTAAATATTTTCATATTTCCTCTTGGTTTGCAATTGCTTCTGCTTCTGCTTTTGTCGGGCTCAGTTTCTTGTTTTTTGTATATTTTTTTTCTTTGGTAATCTCTCTCTCTCTCTCTCTCTCTCTCTCTCTCTCTCTCTCTCTCTCTCTCTATGTTCGTGAATATTTTCGTATTTTCTAGAGGTTTGCTAGTGCTACCTCTGTTGGTTCTGTTTCTCTTTCTCTGCCTTTTTTTGGAAAATTATCTCTCTCTCTCTCTCTCTCTCTCTCTCTCTCTCTCTCTCTCTCTCTCTCTCTCTCTCTCTCTCTCTAGTGGTTTGATGCTTCTGTTAGTTCTTTCGCTCTTTGTGGGGTATATTCTCTCTCTCTCTCTCTCTCTCTCTCTGAAGCTGTTGACCCCGCGTACGACTCTCCGACCGGCCAATGAAGAATTAGAGGAATTTATTTCTGGTGATAGAAATTCATTTCTCGTCATAATGTGGTTCGGATTCCACAAGAAGCTGTAGGTCCCGTTGCTAGGTAACCAGTTGGTTCTTAGCCACGTAAAATAAATCTAATCCTTCGGGCCAGCCCTAGGAGAGTTGTTAATCAGCTCAGTGGTCTGGTTAAACTAAGATATACTTAACTCTCTCTCTCTCTCTCTCTCTCTCTCTCTCTCTCTCTCTCTCTCTCTCTCTCTCTCTCTCTCTCTCTTACATTGTCCAAGGTTAACTTAGGGAAGGTACAAGGGCGTAAATGATGTAAATAATTGCCATTTATTTCACGTAAATTTATACGAGAAAGCTAAAATCATAGAATGCAAAGACATTTGTGATGTTTATTTCAGAATCAATGCCATGTTAATATTTCAGTTAAAGAATATTTAATGAAAGAGTAACGGGAAAGATTTTAAAACTTTTTGAATTCCAACTCACAAAATCAGAGGAAAAGGCTTGAGATTACAACGAACGGATGTTTATTTACAATTTTTATATTATACAATTCAACCACATAATCTAATGTTATATGAATTCCTGGAAGTATGTCCCCCCCCAAATGAATATTCATTTTCTTCCCTCCACTAATCGACACTAATCAGACCCATATTGGCCAAGAAATTAGCGCCGACCAATTAGAAGAACATTTGGGAAACTGGAGAGGAGAGGGAGGCTGAGAGAAGCCTAAAACTTTCCAGACCCCAAATTCTTTCCAGACCCCAAATTCCTTCCAGGCCTTTTCTCCGCTATCTTTCCTGTCCCCAGAAATCCCACAGCAAATAAGGAAGAAGAAAACTTTTTCTTTCTCTCTCCCGCGTTGTGTTTACGTGTTCATCCTCGTGATCCTCCCGAATTTTCTCGGAAGTATCCGGTGTTTTCCGGAATAAGTCGTTTGCGGTATCAGGTATCTCATTTATCTGGGATGGGTCACGTACGTGGCTGGAAATTCTCCGGGGGAAAGATTGTATTTTGTTAGTGGTTTGTCTTTATTAGTTTTTTGGGGTATTTTTTTTCTGAGGTATAATATTCTTTATTAGTTGTTTGTGGCATTCCTTGTTTCTGCAACGCAATGGTCATTAAATTTATTCAGTATTAGTTTAGCCTTCTTATCGTATTTTGCAGTGGAAACTGATCAGTGATTATTGAAATATCAAAGCTAATTTTTAGTAAGAATCTTAATCAATTTTTATTATTTTTTAGCAGCGTAATTCCAAATTAAGTCCCATAAAACAGTTACATGCATTGAAGTTAACCAATCGGAATTTTACTCGCGTTAGATCGAAATTCAGGAGAAAAAAAATCAGAAAAATAAAACAATAATTTTTGGTGGAGCGAGAGAGGACATCATTCGAAGTTTGTGAGGACAGAAGTAGAAATAAAAACTTTAGCAAAAGTGGGTCAGCAGCTTCGGTTTCTTATTTTTTTTTTTTTTTTTTTTAATTTTTAGAAGTGGTTATTGGAGGTTGGTCGGATGTTCAGAAACTTTTATTTTAATGAAGAATAACTATACCAAATAAATCGAAACTTACTTCTGTCTCCAACAGAATAAAAGTTCGCCAAACTTGAGTAATTTACTAAATGTTAGATCGGTTAGGATATCAGTAGATTATTTGTGGAAAGTCGTAAGCAAATATACTTGCAAAGAGAACTATGAAAAGATCGAAATGAGCTCGGCTACTTGAGAGAGAGAGAGAGAGAGAGAGAGAGAGAGAGAGAGAGAGAGAGAGAGAGAGAGAGAGAGAGAGAGAGAGAGAGAGAAATGTAGTGAAAGCATCTGTGTAGATTTAAATATTATTTAATTTTTTAGCAGTATCTCATACAGACCTCTAGTTTCTACTTCTTAGTACAATAATATAATTATTATTGCTGTTTAATTCCTACAGAGAGAGGGAGAAAGAGTTTTATACTAACAGCTTTTGTGTGTGTTAAAAAATATTTTTGTAGTGCTATTTTTGTAAAGCTCTAATTTCTAATGTATCTGAGTACAGATATATATATATATATATATATATATATATATATATATATATATATATATATATATACATACATATATATATACATATTACTGTTGTTTAATTCCTACAGAGAGAGAGAGAGAGAGAGAGAGAGAGAGAGAGAGAGAGAGAGAGAGAGAGAGAGAGAGAGAGAGAGAGAGAGAGAGTACCCTGACAATTCATACGTTTTTCAGACCACAGAAGCGTACCAAACGTCCCCCCCAAAACATTTCAGTACAGTAAACTCCTCTATGCAGTTGCTGGACCATTCCGGCTAAACTAATTGTAGCATTCCAACGAAGATACAAATTTCCCGTGAAAATAATTTGGGTATGCAGTAGTTTTCATACTGCTACTCCCGCGCTTTTTTAGTTTTATAACTCCGAACGGTATGGACAGAATTAATGGAATATTTTTCTTTGTCATTTTTTTATATATTTTATTTCGTCCACAATTCCACAAATACGTAGGATTCTTGTCGGAAATATGTTGCTATATGCAAGTCGTTTGTGTATTTCTTTATTTGGTTGGTGGTTTATACAATACATGTTTTATTCATTTCTATCTGTTTCACAGTCATTACCTGCTGTGTTAATGAAAGGAAATTCTCAATGAAAAATACGATTTTAATTATGTCAATACTATATTTTATTTAGATATGTCAATACTTTATTTTATGGTAATCTGTAAAAAAAATTTTGTCGCACGGAGTTGAAGGCGATGATGATGATGATGATGATGATGATGATGATGATGATGTTACTTATTATGATAATTATGGTGATGATCCTTAATCAGCCTGCAACAGATATATTCCCTGCATTTTTCAATTCACTTGCATGTTACATATTTCTTAAGACATCTGCTGCTAAAATATTTCTATTTTGGCATCCTTTCCTTATAAAAAAAAATGACGCGTAAGATATGGGTTCTGTGAAGAAAATATTTTTATTATGAATGAAGTGAACTTTCGCCAAGGTGTTTTGTATGGCGTTTACTGGCAACAATTAATCCAGAAAGTAAAAGTGCATATTTAAAGTACGTATTTTTTTCATTCGTCGCCAGCTCAATAATGATTTCCAAAGATCGTTTTCATTGATATATTCATTAACTTACTACAGATACTTGAAAGGACGAAAAAGTTCCTTTATTTTTTTCTTATTTTAAGCAAATAGTATGGCTATCTGGTCCATATGCCACTACAGAACTTCAAATCTTAGCTTATTTTACTATTTTTTTTCTTTTTTTTGTGGCCAGGCCTCTGATGTTCGTTTTATTGCACGGTTTCCAACCGTCTTTATTAGTTTTCCGAAAAGAAAACTATTGTGACGGCTTTGTCTATCCGCCCGCACTTTTTTCTGTCCTCCCTCAGATCTTAAAATTTACTGAAGTTAGAGGGCTGCAAATTGACATGTTGATCATCCACCCTCCAATCATCAAACACCAAATTGCAGCCCTCTAGCCTCGGTAGTTTTTATTCTATTTAAGGTTAAAGTTAGCCATAATGGTGCGTCTGGCAACAATATTGACCAGGCAACCACCGACCCATGGTTAAAGTTTCAGGGGCCGCGGCACATACAGCATTATACCGTGACCACCGAAAGATAGATCTATTTTCGTTGGCCTTGATTATACGCTGTACAGAAAACTCGATTGCGCAGAAGGAACTTGGGCGCATTTTTTACTTGTTCTTGCAGTGGACTCTGTTTCCAAAACTTTTTGCTTAGGTGATCGTAAGTCCTCAAATATAGTCCTCAGGTACCTAAGTAAAGCAATTTCTTCTTTCCTTTTTCTGTCTAATTTTAGAGCCTTTCCACTGAGTCCGCCTTTCCTGGTTACTAAAAGGGACCCACTGTCATGGGGTGAGTTAATCACGTTTTTGAGGGGCTTTCTCATATTCCATTTTTCTCTCCTTTTTTCGTGCTTCTTTTAAACATACGATAGAACTGTGAATCTGATTCTCAGTCTCATCAGCAGACGGCATTTTGAAACTGAATGATATTCTGGGTCATAAAGGCTCAGTCTGGCAAAAGACCCGAAAACTGTATTTATTTTTATATCCCTGAAAGCGATATTGAGGTTCTAAATTTATTAATGGGGTTAAATCGTTGACTCTCCCGAAATTAAAAAATGAAGAGTTCAGCATTCACCATATATAAGGGATTAAATATTGAAACGAAAAATCTGACCCCCCTCTCTCTCTCTCTCTCTCTCTCTCTCTCTCTCTCTCTCTCTCTCTCTCTCTCTCTCTCTCTCTCTCTCTCTACGTAAATCACTCACGTGCACCTTTGCAGATGAGTGATCATACAAAATTTAATATAGTTTGTCTAAAACTCGTAGATTTTAGTGTAAATTTCCTACACATTAACCTGTTAGGATGTTATTATGAATAACAGTAACCTCTTTCTTTTTTAATTTCCCTTTTTCTTAACTCTCTATCTCCGTGCACCTTACATTTCTCTTCTGTCTTAACAGCATCTGAAAAATGATATTTCATGAACCCTTTTTCCTCCAGCGAAAACCCTACACAGCCAACACACATCCTGAGATGCACTTAACGTGAGAGTTACTCGCGGATGAAACTCCGTTGTTGACATAATCTTCTTCTCTAATCCTCAGGCGGGAATCGAATGTATCTCTTCTTCTTCTTTCCATCCTGAGAGGGGAAAGGGACGGTTGCGTTTGCATGAGAGCTGAAGTTTTGCAACGGCTCTTCCTTTGAAATCTGCTTGAATAACTTGTTTCGTGTTTGTTAACTTTCGTTGCCGTTCGCCAAGTGGCCGAGGAGTGATTTTGATTTTCTTATTTATTTTGGGAAGGAGTTGGGAAGGGTGGTGGTGGTTGGCAGGGGGTGGTAAAAGTATTTGCGTTTTTGGCGAAGAGTTGGGTCTGAATCATAAGGCTAGTTAATGTTAGGGAGGTAAGTGTGTTCGTTTCTGTCAAGTTATAAATTGTTTGAGATATATTTTTATCCTTGATATTATGTGTATATATATATATATATATATATATATATATATATATATATATATATATATATATATATACATATTTACATAAATATGTGTATGTATATTTACATATATATATATATATATATATATATATATATATATATATATATATATATATATGTATATATATATATATATATATATATATATATATATATATATATATATATATATATATATATATGTGTGTGTGTGTGTGTGTGTGCGTATGAAGAAAGATTCCTTTTATGGCCTTTGTTTTTTAATAACATATCAAGTACATACTTTTATTTTTTTGAATGCAGGTCAAACCATGCTTCTGTTGGGAAAGAGATCGTGCCATCCACTTCCCAATTGCCTTTCCTTTACGTAAACAAGTGACAGATGAAATTTCAAGGTCAGATGTTTGGATTCCATATATGTGAAAAGAACCGATATTCTTAAGAATAACATGGAGTGGGTGGAGTGGCCGTCATGTCCTCCTTTTGTTCCTGTCCCTACTCCCACTCCAGCTCTCTATTCCTTCCACTCCCACCTTCTGGTCTTTCCTCTATCGTCCTCCTTATTCTCTTCCTCTTGCCAGTTCCTCCTTCTCCCCTGCGTTACAACTTTGTTTTATTTCCTCTTGTTCCTCTTTATGTCGTTCATTCTTGTATCTCCTTCAGTTTTTGTCTTTTTCTTCTTCTTCTTCGTCTTCAGCCTAGGACAACTCAAAAGTTCCTAAATAAACAGGAAATAAAAATAAGACTTTTCTTTCAAAGACACTGTTTATTCTGCGGCTTTTTCTTCACTGAGACTGTAAAAAATATAAACCTGCTTTTTTTTTTATTTTGCTGCGTGGAAAGGAATTTCTCTCGCTATTTTATTAATTTATGAACGCTATCCAACTTCAGTTTGCGGAAGTGTGAGAATAATTAATGCTGCCTTGTTGCCCTCTTGCTGTTTGCTTTTCGTGTTGTTTGACCTCGAAGAATGGAACTGATGTGGGAAGAGGTATAATTGTATTGTGTTGGTTTAACAAAATGTCTTTCTGGCTTGTGCCAGGAAACCGCTGCTTTATCCGCTTTCATTTTAACAGGATTATAAAATTTCCTCCTTTACTATTGTGAAAATATTATCAAAGACTTGTGGAATAATTGATGAAAAAATTGTTTTATTATTTGCAGACCCAGATAGTTGAGGTCAACTTGCTAAAATCACTCCTCACAGATAACTGACAGCTTATAATTATAATAAATTGACAACTTGAGACTGTGACGTTTACAAGCACATAAACATTTGCTAAAAAAAAAAGGACCGTTAATTCTATATAATAAACCTAGATTATCCACAAAATTCTTTCATAGAAATATTTGACTTTCTTTTCAGACCCAGGCGCTTGAAATTCTCGGCTCACTTTCGAGAAACATGACTACACTCGGAGTGACTTATAGATCCTTCCCAAGAGTAAGCAGACTCCGCATTCTCGGAATATATGTAGTGTTTCTCGACTACAAATCTCTCTCTTCTTCTCTCTTGTCGTTACAGAGCTTCTTCCATTCCAGAGAAGAATAGAAATCATTTTTTAAAAATGCAGTTTCAAGATGGCTTCTGCGGAAATGGATGCATCTCACCTAAAAAAATTCTGAGGGTCCCTTTGTTTACATTATATTCTAAATATTTTAAATTTTGTATTTAATATTATATTTGTAAGTGGTATTAATCTGCAGAACAGTACTTTACTTTAGCCAATGATTTTCAAGGGACCTTTTTCAGTGGTCCTTGACTTCATCAAACGATTCCCTACGTTTATGAAGCGACCCTTTGTCTATCGTAAACATCGTTTTCCTTTATCAAGCTTTCTTTTTCACTTTATCAAACCAGCACTTGCCTTTGTCAGACGTTCCTTTAATCTTATATTGCAATTGCGTACTTTACTGTTCCTGTGTTTACTCGGTGTTTTTCTCTTCCCTGTTTATTTATTCTCTTCAGTGTCTCTGTTCTCTTTAGGACGGTTCAGAAGCATTTCCTTTCTTTCAGTTTTTGTGTCCTTGGACGACCACAAAGACAATTTCGTGGTTTTGGTGCTGTTGTTTTTACTGGTGATTTTTTGCCGTTGCCAAAATCATTCTGTCTTTGAGTTCGGTAATTGCTTTCTCTCGCATTGCTGTTATTTTCAAAATATATTATATGATATGGATGGGTTCTAGAGTGTTTTTTCAGACCAAATAAACGTTTTATTATTATTATTATTATTATTATTATTATTATTATTATTATTATTATTATTATTATTAGAAACCACGAAGAAAACACTCAAGAAATACAAGGTCTTGTTTGCTGAGGCTCGAAACTCTACGGCTATCACACGCCATATTTAACTTCAAAAATAAAGTCGCTCTATACTGAGCAATTACCTTCCTTATCCAGATTATGTACAGTACATCGGCCAGCTCTTAGCAAATATCAGCCCTGAAGAAAAGAAAATAGTAAGAAGAACTGAAAAGACCTTATATAAAATCAGTTCCACTGATGCTGCCATTCTTTTTAACCGAACATGCTTGAAAGAGGGTCTACTCCCTTCATACATTATTATTATTATTATTATTATTATTATTATTATTATTATTATTATTATTATTAACACCTTCTAAAAACATAACAAACATCTCACACGTCTCGAACTCTCGCCATACCCGCGCAATAACTTCTCGCTGCTGGGAAGAAAGGGCGTTGGGTCGGGTATGATACATGAAACATGCGTACCGGGGTCTAAGCGATGTCAGGCAGGGCAGCCGATCGAGACCACAGGTCTACCCCAAAGCCAAATCAAAAAGTCCTTCAAAAAAAGGCATCGTGCTTACCCCATACAAAAATGGGAATAAAAGCACGTTAAAAGAAGAAGAAGAAGAAGATTATTATTATTATTATTATTATTATTATTATTATTATTATTATTATTATTATTATTATTATTCAGAGAACATTTTTATCAATGAAGTGAAGCAGGAAGCAAAACAAAGACAGTTGATGTAAGTCTAAAGTTGCAGGATAAGAAAAAGATTCTTGAATGAAATGGTGGAATAATTGAGGTGTGTAGATTATACAGTACTAAATAATTAAGAGAAAACTAAAAGATGAACTTTTAAAAGAATTTGCAAGTGCTTTTAAGGGGAGAAGGTTGAAGGTAAATGAGAGCCAGAATTTGGAAAACTAAATGAAGAAGAAGCAATAGACGGTGGGAGAATGGAAGAGGTTTATCAACATAAGCATTTGGGGGTAAACATAAAGATTGTGTTAAGAGGGATATTCGATTAGCAAGATGGGTTAAACAGGAGAGGTAATAGTAGTATGTGCCAAAGATATGGAAAGACGGTCAGAATTCGTTTCGAATATTTATTTTATTTTATTTTATTTTTACTGCATACACGTTTTTCGTTATATACCTGCAGTTATTAATACTTGTAAATATTAATTCTGTTCCTCTCAATTTTCTTAGTACAAAATCCCTCGCCTTTCTAGTTGTGTAAGCCTTGTAAAATTTTAAAATTAAAGAGAATGAGATTTCTCTCTCTCTCTCTCTCTCTCTCTCTCTCTCTCTCTCTCTCTCTCTCTCTCTCTCTCTCTCTCTGATTGAAGGTAAAGAATTTCACGCCGTTTGACTTCCGACCTTCCGGCAAGAAGAGAAGGACTGAAATTGGATTTTTTGGTCTTGTTCTTTGGGAGAAGAGACATTGTTCTCCAGAACGACATGGACTGGGAGGAGTAACCCCCCTCTCTCTCTCTCTCTCTCTCTCTCTCTCTCTCTGTGCTAACTCCATCAGCTGCATCCTTCCACAGCTGACGGAAACTCCCTTCCTCTTTTTCCCGTCTCTCTTCTTTAGCGTCTCCCATTTTACTTATTGTTTTTTTCTCCATTTCCTTCACTCCCTCATTCTCTCCAGTCCCTACTCGCCCCCTTTAGTCAGTCCTCTCTCCTTCACCCATACTCCTCTAACGCCAGATAACCCCAATTAACAAAATCACTGGTTCCTTTTCGCCCCAGTATCTTCGTCGATATCCTCACCTCATCACGCGACCCAACCCCCTCCCCCACTCAAAGCGCTCCACCCCCCTCTTCTCCCCTCTAATATACACACACACATCTTTATAGTGTATATGTATATATATAGCACATATGTGTATATATGCATATATATATACATATATATATATATATATATATATATATATATATATATATATATATATATATATATATGTAAAACACTCATACACACACACACACACACATATATATATATATATATATATATATATATATATATATATATATATATATATATAGATATATATATATATATATATGACACG
The DNA here is from genome assembly GCF_040412425.1 of Macrobrachium rosenbergii. Taxonomy (NCBI): domain Eukaryota; kingdom Metazoa; phylum Arthropoda; class Malacostraca; order Decapoda; family Palaemonidae; genus Macrobrachium; species Macrobrachium rosenbergii. Next base: position 20,986,784 of record NC_089780.1, read on the forward strand.
ATTGTATATTAGTGAGGTTTTTATTTTAGACATATACGCGTTTACATATGTATGGCGGTATAGTAGGTCATGACATCATCTACTGAGAGAGAGAGAGAGAGAGAGAGAGAGAGAGAGAGAGAGAGAGAGAGAGAGAGAGAGAGAGAGAGAGAGAGAGAGATTTTCAGAATTAAAAGAATTTTTACCATTTTTGCAAGACCTCCTATAAAACAATTGCAGATGTCGAAAAATAATAGAAAATAAACTTTGATCGGAAATCCTAGGGAAATTCAGAGCCAAAAATAAAAAAAAAATGTAAAAAAAGAAAAAACGTTTCGCAATTTTTCTGGGATTGCAAAAATAAATTGATTCCCGTTCTCTTAAACCAAATCCTTTTGTCGGGGCCGAAATCCAATTTCCGACGGAACGTGTTTTTCGAATTAACTGTTATTTATATACGGGGACTAGCATCACAAATACCTATGGGGGAAATCTCTATACAAAGTATTTATTGCCGTATTTATTTAATCTGTTACCGCAGATGAAATAGGGAGCGTACTCGGACGCGAATTACCGAGCGTAACTCACTCGCTCTCTGTTATGGATTAATCATTTTTAATTGCATAAGGGTAGACGAATTACGTGGGGGAGTTTACGTGTCCAGTATTGTCTCATTACAGAACACTGTCATTCAAAGTGTGCTAAAACAATTCTCTTTGCAATTTAATCATTTATTTCCATTTTTCTCTATTTCTTTATTAATTTTTAAATTTTATTTTGATAACTGATCTCGTCTTTCTGTACCTCCTATCACCTTCTGTTATTACTTTTGAATGGCGCCATATTCGTTGGAAGCTTGAATTTCGAGTCAGTGGCCCCTACGGTGGGCTTTATGAATATGGTTCATCTTCTCAATAATAATAATAATAATATTCTCATCTCTTGCCGTCTCTCCCCTCGCCTTCAATATGTCGTTCAGTGAGGATACTTGAGGAATAAAGGACTTCATTTTATTTTATCTTCAATTTGATTTCATTTTCAGGTTTTTCGAAACTGATCTTTTTTAACATTCTCCGTTTATATATTCATCAATTATTCCCGTTCCTCTGCTCGCCTTCACCTTGCCATCCTTAATTTCTTATTCCCGTTTCTTCCTCTGTAAGGATATCTTGAGGAATAAAGGACTTCATTTTATTTTATCTTCAATTTGATTTCATTTTGAGTTTTTTCGAAACTGATCTTTTTAATATTCCCACTTTTTATATTCATTATCTCTTCTTAACGCTCTTCCCAACTTCACCTTGCCGTCCTTTATTCCTTATTCCCGTTTCTTGTTCTGCAAGGATATCTTGAGGAATAAAGGACTTCATTTTATCTTATCTTCAATTTGATTTCGTTTTCAGTTTTTTCGAAACTGATCTTTTTGATATTCTCACTTTTTATATTCATTATCTCTTCTTGCCTCTCTTCCCAACTTCACCTTGCCGCCCTTTATTCCTTATTCCCGTCCCTTCTTCTATAAGGATATCTTGAGAAAATCCTTCACCTCAGCCGCTCAAGGATATCTATCGGGTTGCCCTTTGTCAACAGAGCTCCGGGCCTCTTATTACAGGGGCATGCCCTTATTTCCTATTTTAACTTTCCATTGCTCTTTAAAATCTAAGGTTAAACCTTATTCTTCCGGTAGAATAAGATTTCGGCTCCTCTCTCTCTCTCTCTCTCTCTCTCTCTCTCTCTCTCTCTCTCTCTCTCTCTCTCTCTCTCTCTCGTTTTGCTTTTGATCTCGGAGGAAACAGGTCACATTGTTTGACTCCTGACCTGTTCATTGAGTGGAGAGAGAGAGAGAGAGAGAGAGAGAGAGAGAGAGAGAGAGAGAGAGAGAGAGAGGAGGGATTAAGATCAGAGCTTTGAATGCGATATTTGTGAGAGGAAAAGTTGCGTCCTTCATAACCCCCGCCGCCTTCCCAGCTAAGGCGCCCCCCACAGTCTCTCTTCATTTCGACTCACTTTCTCCCATTCGTATTTATCTCTGTCTCTTTACACTCGCTCTTTCTCCCTCTTCCTCCCCTTATTACTTTCTCTCTTCAAGTTTATGACATTCACTATCAAAATAAGTGTTTCGGGTTGAAGTATTCCGAACACAAGGTTATGTATGTACTAAAATGGGTCAAAAAGCACTTTTTCCTATTGTGAAATTCAAATGTGTAAAAGAAGAAAAAATGCATAAATGGTATCAGATTATGTAAAAAAAATTGTGTAAATGATATCAGTTTAAAGAGGAAACACTGAAGTGAAATTACAATGTAAGTCTTAAAATACAAAATTTTAAAAGATGTGTTTTTAAACATGTTTGTACTCAGTTTTGTAGCCGAATCAGCAGCGTCCCTGATTTGGCTTGTAAGAGCCAGGAAAGCGGCAGTGCCTCACGACCTGCAATCTAGTCTCCTTTGTAAATAAAAACAGGAAGATAACAGGTCTCCACCTTTGGTAAAGAAAACTAAACAAAAACACGCGTCCCACGTGACGCCCCTCCATACACCTCTACATTTCCAAGTCTCCTTCCGCAATGCAACCATTCTCCCATAATCCAACGGGATGACTGTCAATCCCCTGGGAGAGCGTTCTTCTTCTGCCACTTTCGGGAAGGATGCGAGAGTATTCTTTGCGCGGGGAAAGGAAAAATAAGTTGAACCCAGAAACCTCGACTCAAGTTCCGGTGGTTTTGTTTTCCTTCTTCGTTTCGTGTATGTTCTTGCGTCTCGAGAGCTTATGATAACCGAGAACTTTCGTGGGTCGTTTTGCTTCCTTGTGGGGAATTGGATTGTGGGATGTAGTGGGTATTAGTGACGAGCGCTGCAAAGAATTTAGTGTTGTCGGTGAGATATTCTTGGTGGTGCCTGTGCCTTTGTTACTTTATTTTGACTTTTGGATTAAAAGATGTAAATTGTTTGGAGATTATCGTTTTTAAATCTCTTTTACTTTTTCAGTCTACTCAGTGATAGTTATTAATGTAGGAATAAGAGATTCTGAATGTTTAAAGATGTAGCTATATTTTTTAATCTCCACTGGGACTAGGAAACTTAGAATGCCTTAGAGAAAATGTGAAAGAACTTTCGCCAAGCATTTTCACTTTCATCGTGTCTATAAACTTTGTTTTTAAACGCACACACACACGTGTATATATATATATATATATATATATATATATATATATATATATATATATATATATATATATATATATATATAATTATATATATATATACTGTATATTTATATATATATAATATATATATATATATATATATATATATATATATATATATATATATATATATATATATATATATATTCAAATCAAATACCCACTTACCTGAAACTGTGGACAAGGAAACTCTCAGAC
>NC_089780.1:20995165-21000165 GCF_040412425.1 Macrobrachium rosenbergii
AAATATGCAGAGAGAGGAAAATTATAAGCACATAATATGCACACAAGTCATACAAAATCCCGAAGAGAGAGAGAGAGAGAGAGAGAGAGAGAGAGAGAGAGAGAGAGAGAGAGAGAGAGAATGCCAATATGAAATATAAAACGCACACAATTCATACGAAAATCCAGAGAGAGAGAGAGAGAGAGAGAGAGAGAGAGAGAGAGAGAGAGAGAGCTAATATAAATATGCAGAGAGGAAAATTATAAGCACATAAGATGCACACAATTCATACAAAATCCCGATGAGAGAGAGAGAGAGAGAGAGAGAGAGAGAGAGAGAGAGAGAGAGAGAGAGAGAGAGAGAGGAGGGAGGCTAATAGTTGGTGATATGATACGAAGAAAGTGGATATAAAAGGCAAACACAAGGTACAGATGAGGCAGAAAGAAAGGAGAAAAGAGAAGAGCAGAAGAAAGAAATAATTGTTCTCTCTCTCTCTCTCTCTCTCTCTCTCTCTCTCTCTCTCTCTCTCTCTCTCTCTCTCTCTTGGTTTTCGTGTCGACTGTGTTCATTTTATGTGCTTATATTTTTCATTTCTCAGCTTATTTATTTGCGTTTGAGATTGGTATAATCTCTCTCTCTCTCTCTCTCTCTCTCTCTCTCTCTCTCTCTCTCTCTCTCTCTCTCTCTCTCTTTGGGTTTTCATATGAATTGTGTGCATTTTATATTTCATGTTGGTATTCTCTCTCTCTCTCTCTCTCTCTCTCTCTCTCTCTCTCTCTCTCTCTCTCTCTGACAGATGCCCAATATCTTGACACCTTCGAGAGTTTGGTCAGGCTGTTTTGGGACAGACAAGTGAAATTTTTCCCACCTCCTCTTTTTCCCACTTTCTCTTTTTCTCACTTTCTCTCTCTCTCGAGGAGCCTTTAAAATCAACTTTCCTTTATTCATGTGGTGTTGAGTGCCTGTCAGTTCGTGAACTGGCTTCTTCAAATTGAGTAGACAGATGGACAGTTCGACGGACAAGAAGATAGTCAATTTATCTGTTTATTAACTTTTTTTTTTTAATACGTGATTGGGATCTCTTCTTTTTGTATTTTCCTTTGTCTCCTCTTACTTCTTCCTAATGAGCACCGTAATACTCTTTGGAAGCTTGAATTTCAAGTCGTTGGCCCCTTTGGTGGGCTTGTTCCATATGAATAGGGTTCACCTTCTGAATAATAATAATAATAATAATAATAATAATAATAATAATAATAATAATAATAATAATAGTAATAATAATACCCCGCAATCTCACACTATAAAAACCACCCAGTCGAATAGGATGACTGTGATAGGCCCCAAAAAAAAAAACAATAATAATAATAATAATAATAATAATAATAATAATAATAATAATAATAATAATAATAATAATAATAATAATAATAATAATGGATCGTCCAGCGGAAGGCGACTAGACAGTTTGACAGTTTTAATGACTGGATTGGAAGTCAGACAGCCATTTCGATGGCTGGTGGGAGATAGACATTCTCCATAAGTGACTGTCAATCACACTAGTACTATCAGGTTGAATGACTGTCTGTGTGAAAAATGCGCCGAAGTTTCTTCCGCGCAATCGAGTTTTCTGTACATCGTATAATCAAGGCCAACGAAAATAGATCTATCTTTCTGTGGTCTTGGTATAATGCTGTATGAGCCGCGGCCCATGAAACTTTAGCACGGCCCGGTGGTGGCATGGCCTATATAGTTGCCAGACGCACGATTATAGCTAACTTTAACCTTAAATAAAATAAAAACTACCGAGGCTAGAGGGCTGCAATTTGGTATGTTTGATAATTGGAGGTTGGATGATTAACGTACCAATTTGCAGCCCTCTAGCCTCTGTAGTTTTTTAAGATCTAGGGGCGGACAGAAAAAGTGCGGACGGACAGACAAAGCCGGCACAACAGTTTTTTTTTACAGAAAACTAAAGATGAGTGGATGACTGTCTCGTAGAAAACAAGAAGCAGAAAGTCAGACAGACAAACAGATTGGGTGACTGCATAAGAACAGTCAGATTAATTTGCAGGGACATTGCAGTTTGAATTAAGTGATGAGGGAATTTGCATGAAAAATAAGAGGAAAATTACATGATTTATTTCAGTGTTTTTTATTATTAAATTAGAATTACAATACTAATTATTGTTTTAGCTTTCTGTAAAAGAAAACTATTGTGCCGGCTTTGTCTATCCGTCCCCACTTTTTCTGTCCACACTTTTTCTGTCCGCCCTCAGATCTTAAAAACTACTGAGGCTAGAGGGCTGCAAATTGGTATGTTGATCATCCACCCTCCAGTCATCAAACATTCCAAATTGCAGCCCTCTAGCCTCAATAATTTTATTTTAATTAAGGTTAAAGTTAGCCATGATCGTGCATCTGGCAACGATATAGGACAGGCCACCACCAGGCCTTAGTTAAAGTTTCATGGGCAGCGGCTCTTACAGCATTATACCGAGACCACAGAAAGATAGATCTGTTTTCGGTGGCCTTGATTATAAGCTGTAGCGGGTGTACAGAAAACTCGATTGCGCCGAAGACACTTCGGCGCATTTTTTACTTGTTTATTATTGAACAATTATATTTAAAAAACACATCAAGGTGGAGATAATGCGAAAAATGAAATGAATGTTAAACTGGTAATTAATGAAGGCAGATAATTAAAACGAACTACTCTTTTAAACGGAAAAATCCCAATGCTGTAATAAAAGTTTTGTGAATATTATCCTCATGTGGTTAACCTCGCACATTATGATACTGAAGATAATCAGTAATTATAATTGAGACAAACAAAATATAAGCTTTAGGTCCCGCTTGTGATACCATTATTCTCATCAGTAATAATTTATTACGATTCATTCCAACGTATGTATGAGGGCTGACTTGCATTCATTCAGACATATGTATGAAAGCTGACTTGTATAAATTCAGTCATATCTATAAAAACTGACCTGCCTTATCACAATGCTATCATAGCATATTTATACAGATCGTCTATCATAAATATTTTGTCTGCTGTAAGTTTCCAAAGCATTTATATCTTTATATCGTAAGAAAAATGTAGATCTCCCCGAGAGAAAAGCAGAAATTTTTGCACTCCTCCGCAGATAAATCCGAGACCATCTCTTCCACCTGGCATCCCCAAGAAGAAGAAGAAGAAGAAGAAGAAGAAGAAGAAGAAGAAGAAGAAGAAGAAGAAGAAGAAGAAGAAGAAGAAAAATAAAAGAAACGCGGCTGTCTTTGTGCTGTGCTTGTTTGTGAAAAAAAAAAAAGAAACCTTCTTTGCGCATCGTTTGCGCGTTGTTTGGCCTGAGTCTTCTCCTCTTTGTTTACGAACGATTACCTTCGGAGGATGTAAATGCACAAGAAGAAAGCCGTGTTTGCCCTTCCGACGACCTTTTGTTGACCCGACGAGGCAAAAGGAAGAATCTCTCTCTCTCTCTCTCTCTCTCTCTCTCTCTCTCTCTCTCTCTCTCTCTCTCTCTCTCTCTCTCTGTGAGGGGGCCCTTCCTCTCCGGGTGCGGGATTGTCTTAAGAAGTGTGACTTTGCTCTGGAGTCGTAAGGAGAGAGAGAGAGAGAGAGAGAGAGAGAGAGAGAGAGAGAGAGAGAGAGAGAGAGAGAGAGAGTTGTTGGGGTTGGGATGGGGATGAAGTTGGGGGGGGGTTGGTGGTAGGGTGGCCAGGAGGGACCTATTATTTCGTTTTCGCTCTTGAGAAGGAAACAGAAAGAGAGAGAGAGGGGAGGAGAGAGAGAGAGAGAGAGAGAGAGAGAGAGAGAGAGAGAGAGAGAGAGAGAGCATGAGGAATTCGGAATGAAATGTCAGAGATTGAGAGAGAGAAAAGACAAGTAAAAATTGCTCCGAAGTTTTTTCGGCGCAATTGAGTTTTCCGTACAGCCGCTACAGCGTATAATCACGGCCACTGAAAATAGATCTATCTGCCGGCGGTCTCGGTATAATACTGCATGAGCCGCGACCCATGAAACTTTAAGCACGGCCCGGTGGTGGCCTACCCTATATCGTTGCCAGAAGCACGAACATGGCTAACTTTAACCTTAAATAAAATAAAAACCATTGAGGCTAGAGAGCTGAAATCTGGTATGTTTGATGATTGGAGGGTGGAGATCAACATACCAATTTACAGCCCTCTAACCTCAGTATTTTTTAAGAGCTGGGGGCCAACAGAAAAAAGTACGGACGGACAGACAAAGCCGGCACAATAGTTTTCTTTTACAGAAAACTAAAACAGAAACTAAAATTATGCAAAATTTCATAAAATAAACAAGACAAAAATGCGGGAGAAACATTGAGGGATAAAATGAAACGAGGAATATATGATAATTAAAAAACAAGTGAAAGAATGAAGTGAATATTTATAAGGGAAAATTAAGTGAAAAGACCGTGAAGATGAAATAAGGAATAAAAGAATAAAAAACAATTTATTTTTTATGAAAAAAAACAGGTCAAGCTGATAATCGATGAGAAGCGAGAACGAAGAATATCAAAGATTTCTGCCGCTTTCATCTGAGAAGCGGAAGGTTTCGAGTATACTGCTGCCTAGTCTTTCGTGTGTGTGTGTATGTGTGTATACATATATAATATATATGTGTGTGTGTGTTTATGTATATATATATATATATATATATATATATATATATATATATATATATATATATATATATATATATATATATATATATATATATATATATAGAGAGAGAGAGAGAGAGAGAGAGAGAGAGAGAGAGAGAGAGAGAGAGTCCAATAGCCATCCCTACACCAGGTATAACTGTAATCCTTTTTCTATCAGTTCTTTGTCAATTCCTATTTTCGCAAAATGATTAAGAAAAAAACTCTTTTCTTAGGCAGTCCGAATAACTATAAGCACAAGGCAAAACTGTCTTTTAAATAGTTTTTAATAAGCGCCGGAGATTCAAGTTTACACTATTCGTTTGTATGATAACTCAATGACGCTGTGGCTGA
>NC_089780.1:21010165-21012665 GCF_040412425.1 Macrobrachium rosenbergii
CCCCACTACGGACCATGCATGAAAGAGAGAGAAAAAAGGTTTTAAAATATAATTATATATTTTTTTTAATGAAAGAGACCTTAATAAACTTGAATGACATTTCTACATCAGTCTTGTGAATTTCAGTTCAAGCTTCTTGAAATCTCAAGTTATCCTGCGATTTAAAATTTAACTTAAGCAGACATCATCTTTTAATTCCAAATATTACTCTACCTGATAAGGAAAAAATGGTACAGTATAATGATCAAACTTTCCTCGCTTTTATACAGTCTCTCTCTCTCTCTCTCTCTCTCTCTCTCTCTCTCTCTCTCTCTCTCTCTCTCTCTCTCTCCCTGGTCCAGATAAAAGGCCGCAGTACCTTTTTCTCATATGAGAAAACTTTTGTCTTTACAAACTCTTCTCAAGGAACGGGAGTTACGGAACATTGATATCAAGGGTTAGACTCTGACGGATAATAAATATAGGTTTAGATCTCTCTCTCTCTCTCTCTCTCTCTCTCTCTCTCTCTCTCTCTCTCTCTCTCTCTCTCTCTCTCTGTCGATGTGCTCTTCTGTTTCTTTGTTCCTCGGACACACAGTTGATATAGACAAATGTTGAAACTTGAATTCTCTCTCTCTCTCTCTCTCTCTCTCTCTCTCTCTCTCTCTCTCTCTCTCTCTCTCTCTCTCTCTCTCAGCTATATAGGAGACTACATGTACTATCCCTGACAAGAAATATAGGACGTTGCGTTTAGGAAAAAACGATTTTATTTGTTAATTCACAAACCCTATTAAAGGGAATATATATATATATATATATATATATATATATATATATATATATATATATATATATAGAGAGAGAGAGAGAGAGAGAGAGAGAGAGAGAGAGAGAGAGAGAGAGAGAGAGAGAGAGAGAGAGGTGTCTCTGTATAAACAGATTTGTCTACATCCAATATGTAGTGGTACATAAATTATTGCATATGCCATCAGGAGAAGAACATTGGTCCACAAACCTTCACAGCAATACTATCCTCAGTCTTAAACAATACGGGAATATATAAACAGCTTTAAAGTGAGGAAAATGTGGATTCCTTTTCATAAATAACATACAAGCATGCGCAGTTAACACAGCGCGAAGAATGAGAACCTGGAGAATACCATTAGCGAGAAACATCACTCTTTTGTTTTTCCTCTTTCTGCCAGACAGAAGCGAAAATGTCGACTGGAATACTTTGACCTGTCTTCTCCCTAACCCCAGACGCACTTTTGTCCAGAAGGTCTCTCTCTCTCTCTCTCTCTCTCTCTCTCTCTCTCTCTCTCTCTCTCTCTCTCTCTCTCTCTGAGAAAGACATATTTTCCCTTCAAACTTCTTCTTCTTCAGCTCAGCTCTCTCTCGCCTGGTGTTTGTGTAAGGCATCAGCTTCTTTATTAATTTTTCTTCTTCTTTTTTTATCTCTGCTTGCGTGTCCCCCCTCCGTTTTCTCTCCAATTATCGTTATTGCTCGCTGCTGCTTGTTGCTCTTTCTCCTCCCCCGTCTCTAATCCGCTTTTCTTATTACATCAGAGAAAATGCCATTTCGCAACGCGCTTAATGCTTTCATTTCCTCCTCTTCGCCCGGGTGTCATTTCCTCATAACCAGCCGGCGATGGATGGATTCGCCTCTCAGGGCGAAAATTGTTTTCTGTCAGACCAGACACTTTACTGCACTCTCGCTATTAGTACCAGCCAGGTTTTGATTTTTCCCTTACATTCTCTTCGTGATTTATACGTCCAACTCACCCTTTCCATCTCATTATTGTTCGTCACTGTTATCTCTTCGTTTCGCAGGGTTACAGGGGCTCAATCAAGGATGTACGACGAGCCAGAGAGAATATAGGAAGGCTAATCCTGAAGGAACAGTGTGATATCCTGAATAGATGTTGCATTTCTGTATCGGGCGTTTCAGCGACGTAAGTGTAATTGGTTGTTCCAATATATTTTAACGAGCATTTTGATCCGGTTCATAGCTGAACTCAGATGGAATAAGAATCCCCAATGAAGAACCAGACATATCCGAAAAGTGTTCTAAAAGGTCATCCAGATTTTTTTTAGCGAGAATTTTGATCCGGTCCATAGTTAAACTCAGATGGAAGAATCCTTAGAGCCAGACGTATCCAGTAATTCTTCTAAAAGGTCATCCAAATGTTTTGAAAAAAAAAAAAAGTAAAATTTGTTTCTGTTATAGTAATTTAATCATTTGATATGTTAGTTCCACACCGCTCACGTGGATGACGGATCTATATTATTGTGTAAAGTATATCTACATTCCACGAAGTATTTATTAATTTTTTTTACCATTTGTAAACAAAAAAAATTGTTAACCTCTGGGAACGTAATGGATAATGAAATTAATCTTTCACGACTCTCTTTCATGGAAAAATTTCTTTTTGATATTTTCCTATAATTCTTTTACGAACTTTATTCCTTAAAGAAAACTGATTGGTCAGAGTTGTTTTTATATATTTTATTAATGAACAAT